>NW_021319610.1:790545-871834 GCF_001605985.2 Dendrobium catenatum
CCCCCTATCCTGGCCGGCCTCCCTGACCACCTGTCATCCCCCAAGGGCCACCTATTCCAGACCCTTCTCCTCCTTCCCTTTGCCATTGGCCTTGCATGCCATCTTCACTCTGATTTACTCCTTCTTCCCTAATTGGACAATTAGGGTTAGGGTTTTGATTCGTCACCGGAGATTTCCCTTTTTCCTTAGGGTTTGGTGGAGCAACTTGAGCTTCTAACAATTTTCGGATCATCTCTTCCATTCCCCCAAATCTCTCTTCAAGGGATGAAAATTTGCCTTCCATCGACGAGAGTTTCTCCCCCACCTCTTCTTTCAATTGGCCCATCTCCCCCTCCAAAACTTCCACTTTCTTTGACGCCATGCCGTCTAGGATCAAGAGCTCTGATACCAAATTGATACGCCTTGGTTTCACAAAATTAGGGTTTGCCCTAATTTCCCTTCAAGGTTGGAATTTCTCCACCAAATCAAAATCAACACAAAACAAGAAAGATGAGAGGAAGAACAAAAGAGCTTTGCATTAATCTTCAAGACAAAACAAAAGACAAAGCTAGTCCACTTCGAGAAGGACCAAATCTCCCAAAAGAAACCCTAGAGAAAACAAGAAGGAAAAGAGAAAGAACTTTCTTCACATGATGCCCCCAAAATAAACCCTAATGGCTCCTTTCATACAATCTCACAACTTCCCCCTCATCCCTAAATTACCCCATCATCCACCCTCCATTTTCCCCCCAAAACTTGGCCTCCCAACTTGATGCCCAAGGATTTAAGTAAGTGGGCCCAAAGGGCCCACCTTGACCCTCTCCCTTTTCTCCCCAGATTCGGCCGCCGCCCCCCTTTGGCTCGCCCGGACCGAAGGCCCCGCCTTCCGCCTCCTGTAGATCCGTAAGGGTCTCGGTCAGCCGGTCCATCATATTTCCTATCAAATTGATAATTCATTTCCAAATGTTAGGCCTGTAAGTCTTTTACCATTATTATTATTATTTTGCTGTTTACGTGGTCTTTTGAACTGGTTAAAGAACTTGGTCGTGGGGGCAACTTACCTTGCTATGGAGTATTTGAACTGGATATTATGTCCCAGTTTTATTGACTATCATATGAAGAGGCTTCTTTATAGAAAGGAATGGCAGAAAATTTGTGTCTTCTTATGATACAAATATAGATTAATATGCTTTTTCTGCGTATTACATTTAGGAATCCATAAAATTCTAGGACGAGTCATTACAATATATAATTATTATAAATTAGAAAATTTTCATGAGCTTTTCCACCAGCCATTCATTCTGCCATTGCTCCTAAGAACTGTTGAAGTCCCTGCAACATTTCGTTGAGAATTTCTGCCGGCTATCCTTGCCACACCTTCCGCCTTTGCTGCTTCTTCCGGCTGTCCGCTAATCTTCTTTCTTCCATGTAATATTTCCTGAACTGTATCCAGAACCAGCTGTCCACATCTATTAAAGCTTTAGGTTTTCAAATCTGCTTCTTTGTATTGCCGTAAGAGATGAATTACTTTTGTTACCTGCATTTGAATCTTCAACAGTCTTATTAGTAAATTATAGGGGAAGGAAGCTTGTGCTAAGAATTATTGTATGCTTTGGTTTGTTTCTTTTTATTGAAAATATCTTCTTCTGTTTTCAATTCTTTATCTGTTTAAAAGTCTTGGAAAATTACTTTTCCTAGTTTCTATTGTACTAAGTAAATTAGAGTATTACCTTGGTCTGATTTGCTTCTTGTAATTCAACAAACTGTTTACTAGCATACAATTGAGCAAGTGTAAGTGTATTGATGTCTCTATTACATTTAAACTTTCTTCGCAGGTTCTTAGAAAAGCTGATATGATTCTAAAAAATGCTGTTGAGAGCATCTTGGCTGAACGTGATATCTTAATTTCTGTTCGGAACCCATTTGTGGTGGGACAATCTAGTTATTGCCTGATGTTTATCTTGCATTTGTTTATTTTCTTTTTAGTGTGATACTGAACGGCTCCTATGCCTAAAACCTGTAAGGTGCGTTTCTTTTACTCTTTCACATCTCGGGAGAATTTATATCTTGTGATGGAGTATTTAAATGGAGGGGACCTATATTCGTTGCTACGGAATTTAGGTTGTTTGAATGAAGAGGTTGCTCGGATATATATTGCAGAAGTTGTAAGATATCTGCGATCTTACATCTTTTTCCTTTATTGTTTTGTTTGATGCAGCCTTTTAACATTGTTATGATCATGGTTCAAGGTTCTTGCTTTGGAATATCTACATTCGCTACGAGTGGTGCATCGAGATCTGAAACCTGATAATTTACTCATTGCACATGATGGTCATATCAAGGTAATGATGATATTAATTTTATAGGAGGAATTCCTTTTTTTGAATGTTTTGCCTAGTATCAAGGCTAACCCCTTATATTAGAACAATTCAAAACCTATAAAATGATTGACCTCGAAGATATATTTTTAGATTCTTTATAACACATGCAAAAATATGGGGAAATTGATATATCCTTGCAAAATAATGGACTCCCAATTATGTTGGCCATCAAATCATGATGCGAAGATTTGTGCTTCTATGATCTTCATATAGTGGAAGCAAGACAGAGCGACTGCTTTCAAATAACCATCATTAGATTACGTCATGATGCGTGAAGACCTCTTCAATCATATCCATAGAGTCAAACACCAATTTTCAAACATCAACCAAGATTTGATGATCTAGCCTAAATCACACTTGACACCAACCTAAAAGCCATCTATCTTATTTAAATCTTTGATAATGCATAACTAAAAGCCTAAAGGTTCCACTCATCCATCCATTACTCATGTAGGCAAAATTGTCTAACTCAGAGATGATAAATCTCTTTTCTCAACTTTCTAAGCAACTAAAAGACTAAAATACGCATTAGCTAGCTACATTTTTGTCTAGCATGAATCTCATATATTAAGTGTCTCATTCACTCACTATTTATATTCCCAAAAATACTAAACTACCCTCCACTCCCACCTATATAAATGCCTTCGGTGGGATCATGTAATGTAAACTCAATCCCTTAAAATCTATTCAATTTTTTTTAAATTCATGGGGAATAACTAGGCAATGCATTTTTTTCTTCTAGATTTAATCCTTATTGACTTGAGAGTCGGGTGCCTTTCAAGGAGTATTTCACTGGGAAAACTCATATTTTGTTTAACCGAGTGTATGCAGTAAGTGAGTGATTGCTATGAATGGCATACCCAAAAAATCTCTAACTTCCATCCATTTTGGTACACATTATACCTTATATGAAACTTATAAAAGGTGTGCTTAGAGCTAGAGGTCATCTACGCGTCCTGGAAACCACCTCTTTGCAATGTTGGGTAAGACTCTGTAGATCAATTTGATATGACTTAAGGATCAAATCAGTAAAAAAAAAACAACCACAAGAAATGAAATCAGCACCAAATAGCAAAAAACGCCCACCAAACTCAAGAGAAAATAACAATAGTATGCAAGAACAACACCAGAGCCTTGCATTGGGTACCCATACCCACACCCACCTACATACCCACCCATACCAAATGGGCATGGGTGGGTATATGTACGCCCATGGCCACGTGGGTGGGTATGGGTGGGTACTCAACATCAAGGGACAAATCGATTTACATTACGATTTACATTACTAATCATCATATGCATGCAGTATATTATAGTAATCCTTACTACGCAGTGCGCAGCACTGAACCGCGTCGCGATCACGATAAATTTTGATATGTGGCTTAAAAGTTTGCAGTCAGAGAAAAAAGGCAAAAAATCTCAAGGCCATTAATCCGTGTCCGACTGCATTCAAGAAGCGTGGAAAGTGGGTGGGTGTGGGTGGGTATGACATCCCGAAAGTCACCATAAGTGGGCATGGGTGGGAAAAGCCTGCTAGCGCAGAGCGTGGGTACTCAACCAGGACCCCATGTAGGGCTCTGAACAACACTAACAAAGCATAAATAACAATCTTTAATCAAAGAAATACAAGAGATAGTTGATTCACTGTTCGAGAGGTGAATCAGCTCTCCCCCAATTTCTTAGCAGCAACTAGGAACTCAAAATCGCCTTAAGAAACAACTCCATAAAATTTTCACATAATCCTCTCCCCTCCAATACAAATTTTCCCCCTTAAAAGCAGCCCTAATCACACCATAAATGCACCTCACATTTCCTCCAATGATCTCCACTTAAACATTTTTCATCATAAATACACCTTTCTTTTTCTCCAATTATCTCCTCTTAAACTTTTTCCTCCTATAGGTCTGAAATGAGGTGTTGGGACCCACAAATAACCCACCCAGGGAGGTGGGGTCCACAGCCCATAAAATGGCTGGAGCTACTAGGTTATGCCCTTTTTAAATGAAACTATTGAACTCTTACTGTATCTCACGGACTTATTTTTTCTCCGGGCAATAGTTGACAGATTTTGGACTCTCCAAGGTTGGTCTCATCAACAGTACGGATGATTTATCCGGACCTGCTGTTAGCGGGACATTGCTGCTTGCAGAAGATGAGCTTCAAGCGTCTAGAACAGACCACCTGAATCAGCGAGAAAGACGAAAGAAACGTTCCGCTGTTGGTACACCTGATTATCTTGCACCGGAGATCCTTTTGGGGACAGGACATGGTCAGTATAACTGTTAATTTTGATAGCTGGCAAGCTATTAGCTTTTTCTTCGTGGTCTATTTGCTACTGTAGCTTACTGAATTACAATTCTGAATTCTTAATATTTGCAGGTGCAACAGCTGATTGGTGGTCTGTTGGTGTTATCCTCTTTGAGCTACTTATTGGAATTCCACCTTTCAATGCGGAGCATCCTCAGGTCTGTCTTGTCCGTTTTTACGCTATTTGTGTTGATCCCATAGTGACAGCTATGCTAAGTGTGCTAGATCCTCAAACGAACCAAACTTTATTCATATACTAGTCACCATGTACATGCGATGCAAGGGATAGCAAAGAATGCTATAAAATAAAGTATATTGTAATGTTATTTTGATTGCTTACAATTTTGTATTTTTGAGCAAAAACATCAAGTATAGCATTGGAGTAATATTTCAAACCAAACATCATTACAATAAAAATTAGGTTCGGTATTTCAGGTTTAATCTTAAGTAGTTATCTTATTAAAGAATATTAATTATGGAATGCAACCTTGTAAGGAAAACTATAAAATATAAAACCATTCATATATATGATAGTATTTTTGTCAACATCTTACACCAAATTTTTTTTCTCACTTTGATTGGTCATTAAAGAAAAGGTGAGAACATCGGGTTGATCTCAGCATTTCAAAAGATGGAAAGCACTTGAAGCATTAAGAAAGATCTAAACAAAAGGCTGTGCGGAGAACGAAGAGGTGGCCATATAGAGTAGTTTGTCGGAGGATTGAAAGATTGAGATGAGGATGGATTCAACCTATTTTTGATTGTCATGCTACATGACTTCAAATAAATCTTGCATTATTATTTTTTTTTGTGGACATTTAGGTCAATTAAGGAAGACTCACACACACGTCGCATACATAAGACTCGAACCCAATATCTCTTAATTGGTAGCCTAAGCTCCCAACCAACAGATCAATGTGAGCTCTGTATAAATCTTGCATTAATTGCAGCTCAATCTTGACCCATTTTTGTTGGCGAATTGATGCTACTATGATTAATATTAGTTAATTGCGTTGACTCATAGTCCATTGATTGGTAGTTTCTTTATACTTACAACATAGATGCTCAATGCCTCAAGGCTTTGAGACATGATGTGCCCACGATATTGAGTTATGTACACCTCCATGTAAAGGATATTAACTGCTTTCATGCTTGATCTAAATAGCATGATCGGAATAGGGAGTGAGGAGGAGAGAGAGAGAGGGCGAGAGATTCGGCCATTTAATTTGGAAATACATTTGAATGACAACTACGTTTCATGATGAATATATTCAACCAAAGAAAATTAATAGATTTATGGTTAATTGGTACATTAAAAGCGTTCATTTGAAAATAATGGCTTGTATAAATGGTAAAAGTTGATGCGCCGCCAAAAATTCACGAGATCAATTAAAATTTTGACACATGTTTCAAATCTCAAAGAGTGGGGTTTCTTTTGCTTTCAGCACTCCCTAGGTCTGCCCCCTAGGGTTCCCATGGGGATAGCTGCCTTTGATTCCGCCATAAAAGTCAATGTAGAAGGGTTTAGGTTTCAGTTTTGAGCAATTATGCAATATTACAAAAGGAACATAGTAGAATCTGATTCCACCAGGCTCTAACTTGAATGGAAAATATAATCAAAACAATATCAAACCTGATGTGCCAAGGAATTTTTTATTCACAATTATGTCCAAACCAGAGGTAAGGTTGCTTTCTTTAGTTCAATCCAAGAGTCAAGCATCCTGTACTAAAATGTGGTAGAAAGACAAATGTAGCTTGCTTTTTTCAGCATTAAAATAGTAGTTAATATCAATTTAGACTTTTGCACCATTACTACATATGAGATCCACTTAGGATACTATACCTCTTGAATGAATCTGGCCTCTAACAACTTTTGAACTTTTTCGTGAATTTGTTTGTCTAGCACAGTCATCATTGGCTAAGTCTTCTACTTTGTTGGCCTCACCTTTTTTAAATGTTGTCACTTCTTCAAATTCTTATATAATCTTCTACCCAGACTCTCTCCACATCGAGTTGGAGGATTTCTTTTTTAATATTTCTCGTTGCTTATAGATAGAAATCTCTTGATTGCAACAAGTTGCTGCTGACTGTCACTATATGATCACTTTCTAGGATCTTCATATTGACATTATATGTAAAGACAACTGCTCGGAAAGCATTCAACAGTGATTGGTTAAAAGATTGCATTGTCAATGGTCGGTGCATCGACCACAATGAAGTTAACCTTAGAAATAAACTACATTTCTTCTTCTACCCAGGTAATCAGCAGGCGATTACCCTCTCTATCTCTATGCTCCGCATAAAAGCCAAAGAGAAAACTAGCGATTGGCGCTAGGCGAGAAGTGCCAAGTTTCATCTTCTCATATTCACTCCTGAATATAATATATTGAGCTCTCGATGTCTATGAGGATGCTACCAAGTTGATAATTTATGATGAGTGTTGTGACGACCACTGAATCGTTGTGCAGATTGGCAGTTGCAGGCTAATCAACTTAAGCAAAGATGATTAGGTGGCACATAGGAAGTAGGCACCCTCAAGATACTTACCAAGTTCACCTCTCCCGACCTAAGTTATTGGAGGTTTGCTTAGTGAGAAGCCTCTTTGCCAACTCCTCCATGGATGGTGGGAGCTTCCCCAACAATGTGGTTCTCTTATGTTGGGATTGATTCATTGCATGGCCTCGTCTTGCATTAGCAAGAACATACTCTTTAAGTTTACCTACTTTGATATGTTTCTCCACCAAACTCCTCTGGTGCTGTCAATCCTCTATGTCCTGACCATGGTCATGATAATAGGTGCAATACTTTGATTTGTCATGCAAGTAACCATTGGCTCTCATGGGCGTTGGCCTTTTGAAGAAGTCCTTATTTTGAATAGCCTCAACTATGTCGACTATGGAGACTCGCATTAGAGTCACAGTAAAAAATGTGTGAATAGGAGGTAGTAGCGACCTCTCATCACGATGATCATTGCATCGTTCATCAGTGCGTACTCACACATCATATGGATGAGTTTTTGGGTTATGGGTAGATCTCTTGTGTTCATGCATGTTTCTCCTCTTAGTCACTTAACTATGTCTAACTTTTCCTTCTAGATGGCTTCTTTCTTTCCTGCTAGCTGTAGTAGAGATGCCAACCTATACATTATATTATTTAACATTTTTATGATTGTTGGTGAGTTCGAATAACCCTTGCAGCATACTCGACTGTTGCAAGCCGAGTGCATACCAAAATGGTCGCATTCATAGATCTTGGGTGACAACCGCTTAGGTAGCAACCGACCCAAAAGCGTTCAAATCGAGCATCACCTTTTGAACCCGAGTAATGAAACTCCTCAGCGATTCTCTCGACTCTTGCCTCATTAATAATAAGGGTAGAAAGTTCTACAACGGCCTTTGCATGTTGGTGAATTGCATCATGAACTTTCTCAGCAAAGTAATGATAATGAGTTGTAGACATGAGAACCATATTAGAGGCAATTCTTTAAAGGTAATAAATAATAATCTACACTTTAATGTATCGCTGATATCTTGGAGAGAAACAATCGACTCAAAGTAGGTGATGTGAATGGAGGGATCCATCCTTCCTTTATACAAATCTATATGAGGGATTTTGAACTTTGGTGGAGGCTTTGCCTCAACAATGTCCCTCGAGAAGCCATTGGCAAGAAAAAATCTCTTCTTAAGTCTCCTTTCTTCATGACGAGGAGTGGAAGATGATCCTTCACTATCTAGGCTGTAAATTTCATCAATGGCTAGAGTAGAATTCAAAGCTCTAGCTCCATAAAGTCTCCTCCTTTTTACAACAAACCATAGGACCCCTCTAGCAATTCCACTCTATGAGTGTCTCTTGGAATCCTATCTAGTGCTCATTGAATCATTCGAGTTATTCTCTCCTCGAATTTAGTGAGCCAACAGATAGTAACAATCTCCTAATTGTCCATGCTGAAATATTCTTCTCCTCTTGGATGTTGTTTTGCTTCACATAGTACTTCTCGTCTAGTTACATGCTCCACTCATAACACCTTTAAGGATGTTGAATCCATAAATGTAAGTGAATCACTTCTAAATATACTGAGAATGTTGAGTGAAAAAGAAAATTGGAAAGTAGAGAGAAATATTGTGATTTTAGTAAAATGGGTTTAAGTGAAAATAATTGTCTTTAGAAACCAATTGACTAAAATTACGGAAACTGAGCTCATCCTTTTATGGATTTGGGTTGTGGCTTGAGCGCTATAGAATTGACTATATACATAGTTACACAAGAAATAAAAGAAAATATAATAATTGTATAGCCTAATTAGAAGGTTCAACCTAATAAAGTTATCTGTCAATCTTTGAATAAGTCATCGACTTGATAATTGAATAGTTGAGTAGCAAATCAAAAGTTTATCTTGAGAATTTATCCCTCCATGAGTTGTCGTCAGGGCTGATTTCATAGATAATAGTTGTTAGGATCGATTATTAGGATTTATTGGCCTACCGAATGAGTTCTTTGATTATTGTTATTTGCTTGAGGCAAGTTCTGTTGTATGCCATCGAGTATGATATTGAGTAGATTGAGTTATCTTGACTTGAACTAGCTTAATTTATCTTGAATTGGATTGACTTAGCTTGAATCAGTTTTTTTGGATATATGGATGTAAGTGTATAATGGGTGCAAATGGTTCTGTCATGTGCAAGGGATTGAGCTTAACTAGTTCAGGATCACTAGCATATCCAGTTCAGAATAACAAGAATGGGACCCTAGAGGTTTGGATCGATAGGGCTTCAGTGCTCATTATGCTACGGCTGTTGAAGGCTGAAGGAAGGCAAGGTTATAAATAAAGGGAATATTAAATTTGAATATAAATATATCATATAATACATCAATTTGCATCAATAATTCATTCGATATCATTAGACCATTGGTAATAACTAATATCTACCATGCATCAGCCATCGAAGCCCGATACTTATCATACACTGATGTTGGTCACTTAATGTTTGACACTTGTCAATTTTAATTTGAATTTTGAATGGATTTATGGAATAATTTTTCTTTTTGATTTAGAAGGTCTGGGGGTCATGCTCAAGGAAGATTTATTTATTCATATTGCTATAATTTATAGTTGCAGGATTTAAATTCAAAGGGAGCTTTTTTGTTGTAAAGCCGCAAATATACAAATGAATAGAAAAAAGAGCTGATCTAGATTGCACTTGTGAATTCTAGGTTGTTTATTGGTAACATTCAAGCTTCAAATGCCATGCTATGCATTGCGTGTGTGTTCACATCCATGCACGTACATTTTCCCGCATAAATAATCAAAACGAAGTCAAGGCTTTCCCTTTGAAGTCTCAGGTGTACCATGAATTGCCTGAAATTTTATTCATTATTATCAATTTTTTAGACAACTTTTTTATTGGGTATCTTCAACGATGCCATAAGCTAATAGTTATTGATTATTGTGAGCATTTTAGGTAATTTATTAGCTCAGCTTTTGTGTTTTTGTTCTTTTAGATGATTTTTGACAATATTCTCAATTGTAAAATACCTTGGCCCCAAGTACCTGAAGAGATGAGTCTTGAAGCACAAGATCTTATTGACGGGTAAGAGCTGAAAATAATCTTTCATATGATGTGCTTTTCTTGTTCTCTACCCCCTTAAGTTGTGATCATATCAAGTGAAGATTTTTTATGTTTGTTTTCAATTCGTTGTTGTCTTCATATTCTGTCAACAAATAGCTGAGTTGTCATTAGGGTCATTATTTTAGCTTCTTGATTTTCGAATAGCTGGTAGCAACAGCGAAATATCTGGTTTGGGGTGTGGCACATTGGTCTCATTTCGCTGCCGAAGTTCTTCTGAACCTTCTACAAAAATCTTGATAGAGCTAGATGTTGGAATCGAGTTATTAAGTTAAAGAAAGGAAGAGAAAGCAACTATTGAAAGCAACAAAAGGGAAAAGAAGGTTCTGAAAAACCTCAGCAACAGAAGCAGAAACAGAAACAGAAACCTGAAGAAAGTTTTATATGCAGCATTGTATATTGTTTTGTATTTCCTATCAATTACAGCAGTACACACACACACACAAGGAGCTAAGGAGTTAGGTCTATGGTGAATATTACATGAGCAATATATTAACGGTGGAGATGATGTAGTCTGGAAAGGTTGAGCAGCTGCAGAATATGGATAAGAGCAATTTTGATATTCTAATCTTACAATGTTTATCACTTATCACTGCTCTGCAAGTACCAATGATTTGTTGAATTGTTAACTTATCTATTAGATGAAGAAACCTGGTAGAAGAGAGAGATTTTGCAAAAAAATCTACAGGTTAATCTTGAGATAAAATGTGGTGAACAATAACATGCTTAGCTTTGATACAATCCTGAATAAAATAATTGTCGATCTCAATATATTTTTTTCGTTCTTGAAAGGCTGGATTATTTGTTTAGGCAACAGAAGAAATGTTGTCACAATAGGGATGAGTAGGCTGTGAGTAAAATATGAAATTCAGCTAGTCACATAATTTCACTTGTAGCGGCAATGAGCGCTCAATATTCTGACTCAACGGATGACCCATGCCATGAAACAAGGTTCGAACCAAGATAGACACAATAGCTTGTAATAGAGCGATAATCAAGTTTGTTAGATGCCCAATTAGAGTCATAATAAGTTTGGAGGTCAAGTTTGTCAACTGAAATATGTAAGCCGTGATGCAACGTGTTGCACAGGTATCACAAAACACTTTATCACGCAACAATTCTGATGCATTCCTCTACTTCAATCATCCAACTTGAATTCTACTAATAATATTTCACCCGTCATTTTGAACAATAGATGTGTACTCTTAATAATGATTTGATCGCCCAAAGTCATAACCCCCACTAGATCTATTACAACTAAAATTATACTCAATATATTTGGTTTTCGATCTACTCAAAAGAAAACCTTTAGATTAATGTTGACCTCCATAATTCAAGTTTTTTTCAACTACCTCTGTAGTCTCATCAACAAGAAGAATATCATCAGCAAAAAAATATACAGCATGTGGTAAGTAACCTAAATGCCAAGAAATTGAGCCATGGATCCAAGGTTTTGTAATTGAAACCGAGTATGCAAAGTTTGAAGAAGAGAAACAAAGCCGAGTCAGTGTCAGCGACCAAGATGTCATCGACATAAATGAGTATATAAAGAGAAGTAGATGTCTTATGATAAAATAGAAAGGAGGGATCTACATGACTTGTAATAAACCCACAATTAAGTAAATAGAGGTGGAAACTATTGACGAGGGGCTTGCTTAAGAACATAAAGAGCTTTGTGAAGAAGACAAATATGATCAAGAATTTGGGAATTCTGAAAATTAGGAGGCTTTTGCGTGTGAAAAACTTCTTCATGAAGAAAGACATTAGAAATATCTGTTTGATAGATTGATTAATGATAGGGTACTGCCACAATTAGGAAAGTGCGAATGTGGGGAATTTAGCTACCGGATTGAATATAACATTGTAATCCGATTCAAATTGTTGATTATAACCTTGAGCAACTAAGCGTGCCTTTTTGCGAGCAATAGATCCATCTGAGTTATGCTTGGTTTTAAATAACCATTTGCAGCCAAGTGCATTTTGATCAGGAGTGCGAGGGACTAGAGACCATGTACCCTGCTGTTGTAACGCTTCAAATTTGTTAGACATGGCTTTGTGCCAAACAACAAATTTTGTTGGCTTAAGAGAAAGAGGAGGGGGATGTAGGCACAAGGTGATATTGTAGATTGAGTATATGTTTTGGTTTAAGATGTTCAGTTTGAAGTAGGGTGATCATGGAATGACATGAATGAGCGAGAAGGGTTACAGCTGAGTCTGATGTAGAGGAATCAGAAAGAGAACAAGCAGCAGATGACATGGGTAGGCCAGGAGGTGGTGTGGTGGTGGGGGGTGGAGATAAAGGAGATGGCTGGGAAAGAGAGGCAGATGTTGAACTGGAAGGTGGAGGAGGCTTACCGGATAGAGGAACAAGTGTGAGAGGCAAGACTTGCTAGGGGTAAGAAGAATTGGATGTGGTGGAGTTTAGTTTATAGGGAAAGATAGATTCACAAAAGGTGACATGACGAGAGATATGAATACGACTAGTGCAACGCTGAGACATTTATAGCCTTTATATTGAGTGGTATAATCAAGAAATACACATGGAGATGAATGTGGAGTATATTTATAATGAAGTGTGGATGGAAGCTGGGGATATAGCATAAACAACCAAAAATCTTAAGGTGAGTATATGGAACATTCGAGTATATGAGGGGGTTCATTGGTATAATAATTGGTAAGGTGATGTATTATGGGTGTTTTTTTTTTAAGGCAAACGATTGATAATATGCTGCAATTGATAAAGTATCAACCTAGAACTATTGTGATAGATCAACATCAATTAATAAAGCACAAGCTATTTCAAGAAGATGAAAATGTTTGTGTTCAACAATGTCATTTTGCTCGGGGGTGTATGGACAACTAAGACAATATAGAATGCCAAATTATTGAAGAGTGTTTTGAAAATTGTTATTGACAAACTAACCACCATCTGATTGAAGCATTTTTATAGGTTTTTGAAATTGGCGTTCAATAGGTAGCTTGAATTGAAGAAATTTATGTAATAGTTCAATAGGTAGCTTGAATTGAAGAAATTTATGTAATAGTTCAGATTTAAATTTCAGTGGATAAACCTAGCAAAAATGAGTATAGTCATCATTCATCAACTAAAAGAAGAAAAAAATTATGATTTTGCATAGATAAGATAGGGAAAGGACCTCACTCATCTTGCATAAATGTGTTCTAACATTGAGTAGTACCATAAAAAGCTAAAGAAAATGATAGAAGATGATATTTTGCCCAAGCACAAGAGGAGCGGTGGGTAGGAATTGAAGTAGAGTTGCTGGAAGGTAGGTGAGCTGAGAGCAATTTTTGTGTAGCTATGGTGGGCTGACTGAGCCGCTAGTACGTACCAAAAGGTGGAATTTTAGGTGGAACTGATGAACGTGGCAGGGGAGGATGGGGTGAGCTGTGGCAGTGTTGTGGTGGTAGACTTAATGGGATAGAGATTAAAGACTGGGCCCCTGATGTCTTGTTGGTCTTGGAGTCCTTGATAGCAAAGTCACGTGCATCCAAGATAATAGGGCATGAATTATGAGCAACAAGTTGATGAAGAAAGATTAAGTTATGAGAGAGATTTGGAACATGTAAAATGTTAGGTAAGTGAAGCATACGAGGAGTGAGGAGAAGGCCCTAACCAGAGTGCACAATAGGTAGCATGTTGCCATTCCAAACCTGTACTTGAGTGGAGCCGAAATATGGATGAATGGAGTGGAGTTGAGACTCATCAGATGTGAGGTGCTGGAGACTCCAGAGTCGAAGAACTCAGCTGAGGAAGCATATTCCTATGCAAGATAAGCTTGATGAGTGGGTTGGTAGGTAAGGTCTATACGATGCCAACATTTTACTGTATTGTGGCCAACTTTGCTATAAATTTGACATTCAATTGAAGACAACATACTCTGGCCATCGTGAGTAGAAAGATAACCTTCAGACCTGGCACAAAACAACTTGATAACCTGAGCATGCTAAATAGGATGATTTTCAATAGCTAACTGAACATTAATCACAGATTTTATGTTGGTCTCAAGAAATTTCAGTTGAAGAGGAATTGATAGTTCACTCATTTTAAGAGGAGAGGATGAAGAAAGGGAAGAGGGAGAAGAATCTACTGAGGAATTCATTTCCAGAATAAGCAACTACTATTAAAAGCTAAGCAACAACAAAGGAAGAATGAAGCTATGACAAAACAGAAGCAACAAATGCTGTTAGCTCTGATACCATGGAGAACTTTAGCAACAGAAACAGAAACTTGAAGAAATTGTATATGCTGCATTGTATATTGTATTGTATTAACTTCAGTTTTCTGCAAATATTTTCTACGACAATACAATCCATCTATTATTTCTTTTATTCACAGTATTAGTCAGACACGGATTTGCAAGGTATAAATCTATGATAACCGGTTGGGAACAAAATGAATTTAGGTGTTAGTTGCACTATAAAGGTTCTTCCAACATAAGTTAAAGTATTTAAAGATCAAACAAATAAATTATAGTTGTTGAAGGTTTAACAAATAAAATAAATAAATAAATAAATCAAAATTTAATTTTACGTCATGAATAATTACCTATTAAATAAAATAATTAAAAATTAAATACTTATGAATGAATTTAAACTTGAATTCAAATTGAAAGCAATGACATACATGATGATAGTTACGTAATAAATAAAATAGTAGTAACACAAAATTATATTAAGTGTCATGTGATTGTTAGTTAATATATGAATTAGCAATCATGGGATATGCCAGATATCACTTCTTGGAGTCATGTACTATAGTTTAATCTATATAATAAAGAATAAATAAAATGATTAACAATTAAATATTTATGAAAACATTTAAATTTGAATATAATTAAAATTGAATTTAAATTTAAAATAATTACATATGTGATGAGATAGTTAAGTATTAAACACAATTATTATAGCTTTCAAGTCAAAATTATGTTGTGTCATATCATAATTAGGTGATAAATATATTTGAATTTAAATTCAAAATCACATCATGTGATGAACATAAAATGTGCAAATAGTCAACTAGTCGATTCACGTACTGTAGTTTATTATACATAAGGATATCTGTATTATAGTTACCTGACCTACCCATCGATCAATGTGCCTTAGGATCTTAATCGATGTACACTGAATCCACACAGAACCATTAGTGGAGAGGATATTGTGAATAATTTATAACCGAACCTGATCATAAATGCATTCAATTGCCCACTGCTTCTATAAAGGAAACATATGGGTTCTGATTACAGCTGCATCATGTGGTTTGAACCTGCTAAATGTCTTCCTTTGAAATGGGAAAAAATATCTTGAAGGATTTTGTATTGATGAAGAAGAAAAATCTAATCCTGCCATTTGGAATTCCCCCAGAAATGTAAATCTTATAGGATTCAAAGAGATCACGGGAGATGGCTTGAGCTGTAAACATAACCTTACATGCATGTACTACACAGTTAAACTGATATTTTATTAGTTTGCATATTCAGAGAGTCTATGACGCTGTTTCATTCTTTTAGTGTAGTGCATTTTGCTTTCAGGTGTCCTTTGAATTTTTCTTACCCCAAAAAAAAAAAAAAAAGAAAGAAACAGTTGTTTTTCCTGTGTTTTTAAAGTTATTTGGTGCTTCGATTTCTATTGGAATTTCAGGATATAAATAGTCTTTTAGCATTTTCTAGTCCATCCATGGCCCATTAGTGATGTAATACTAGGGTTGTCAAAAAAGTTCATTGTTCATGAACAACTCATGTTCGTTTTATGAAGTAACTCTTGTTTGATTCATTTGTTAAGTAGCTAAACCCTAATTGATTCTTTGAACTTAATTTTTAAATGATTTGAACACGAATATACCTTTCTTCGATTGTGTTCGGCTCATTATTAGCTCGAAATAAACAAGTAAATAAATATTTATTTATTTATTTAAATTAAATTTTTTGATTATATATATATATATATATATAACATTCAGGCGCTCCCAGTTACCATTAAGATGGGAGAGAATTATCCTTTCCCAATGAACTCCAACCAATAATTGACGGATATTAAGAGATCATGCTACAATGCTTCTCCCAATTGTAGTATTCCAATTTATTGAACTTCGTTATAATAGGAATATTGTCATTTGATGTCCTTCCAGATGATCATGTTTATACTATTTGCTTTTCTGGAGACATTGATGTAAAAATTTTACATCTCCGTGTACATCCTTGGCAAAGTTAGACCCATCGTTTGACTACTTTCTTAAAAAAATTACTTTGTTGGGCCTTTTATGATATTATCCATGAACCAAAAAACAGAAAGAAAGAAAGAAGAGTTCTCTTGTTGAATAGATTTTCCAAAAATATGTGCCATGTAAAAGGTGAACATCTAAAAGTTCTCATGGGAACAATTTTTTTATTTACCCAATTTGTAACCCAAGACACAAATAATATTATGGAGATGTTGTTAAAACCAAACTAATGAAGATAACACGATCACTTTTGATAGATTATTAACTTCCAACTTCTCAATTTATGATTAATTTTTCAGTATGAGATTCGAATTGCTTTCTGATTAGGCTTGGAGCCAATTGGAACACCAAAATACATAGAAAGGCAATTTATCCAAAGACCATCCCATGCTCCCATGCATGAAGCCAAAGCTTTGCCAACAACCTTTCCATGTAACTTTAGTTTGATCAACGGTCAAACATTTAATGGGAAATTTTCTTTTATATATATATATATATATATAGGGTCATTGTAGCACATTCATTTTTTTATTTAGTTTGGTCGACAGTCAAACATTCATAAAAATTGATGAAATCAGATTATCAAGCACTTAGGTGGTAAATCAATATCAATATTTTTTTTTTTGTTTTATATTTGTAGTTAATAACATCAAAAATTAGTTTTATGATGAATCAATCTTTTCTATGTAAATATGTTGGAAAGTGATACATGCATTAAAAAAAAAAAAAAAACTTTTATATGTAAAAGAATAATAGGCTATCCCTGGATAGTGGATAGTAATAGTTATTTAGAGTAAAAACGTTGCTTATGCATGTAGTCATAGGTCGCAGAGTTTTCATTTTCTAAATTATGTTTTCTTGTTTATACCACACATGGTGTGCTTCTTCACTTTAATGGATCTTTCTTTCATGCTTCAAGTTTCTCAGAGTTTGATATGTGAATCAAAAAAGCATAGTCAGCAAGCTTCACCTAGGTATTCACAGCCATTGGTAAAATGATTTGACCGTTTTTTTTTTCCTTTAATTTTCTAGAATAAATCTATCTAACCTCTTATAGACTTTATGATAATTCAAGCAAAACAAAAAACGTCATCTTTTATCCAACTACATGAGATCGACAAATTCAAGCGAAACAGCTGTCTTATGAAAATTTATTGCTGAGGAATGCCCTATTTATATATTTAACCTTGCCCATCTGTGATGTTTATAATAGATTATTAACTGAGGATCCTCATCAAAGACTTGGAGCAAAAGGAGCTTCAGAAGTATGTTTAAGTGGGGATAATTATCTATGAAAACTATTGATAGACTTGAACATGTGTGTTTTTTTTTTTAATTTCATGAACCAATTTTTCAGGTCAAGCAGCATGTCTTCTTTAAAAACATTAACTGGGATACACTAGCTCGGCAGAAGGTGGCTGATTCAGTTATAAAAAGGTCATGTGTTTCTTATTTTTGGTCGTCTTGACATTACATATTGTAGCACATTTCTCCTTTTTCAGGCTGCATTTGTTCCCTCTTCAAATGGTGCAACTGATACTAGCTATTTCACAAGTCGCTACTCATGGAATCCTTCAAGGGAGCATATCAATGAGGCCAGTGACTTTGAGGATTCTTCAGACAATGGCAGCATAAGTGGTGCCAGTAATTGCTCAAGCAATCGTCAAGATGTGGTATGGAATATAGTTATCTCTTAATGGTTCCAAAATTTTATAGGCATTCTTCAGTAAGCTTTGGTTTTGACTTCATTAGACCATTGATGTGAGGAATATCCGTTCAAAATTTTAATCCTTATATATAAATATCTCGATCTCTATCAGTTGATTATTTCTTCTTCATGGCATTCAACTTATTGAAAACAACAGTTTTAAAACTAATAAGTTGTTAATAACTACCAGGGGGATGAGTATGGTGGCCTCGAGGAATTTAGTTCTGAAGCATTTGTGAATTACTCATTCAGTAATTTCTCTTTCAAGGTAAATTGAAATCCGCTCAAAACAAATGCACTTTCATTTTCAATTTCTATTTTTCTTTGAAAATTTATGGTTTCACTGGAATGTTGTTAAAATCCTTCCACTAAATATTTCATTAATGTGCTGGTAACAATAACAAAAAGATAGGATGACTTGTGTGCTTAGACTATAGGAATGGCACTCTTTGACAATTTACGTATTTAGTTAGTTTCTATTATGATCTAATTTCCATTTTTAATGTAAACCTATATATGCATATCTCCTGAAATTACAATGTGATAGGAAATGCTCCAAGAGAAAGTGACTTCCCTTGGCTGAATTTGAATTTCAGCAAGGTTCAAACTAGAAATTAAGAAGAAATTGGTGGAAATATTAACCAGAAAGGATTTACTAATAATAGATGAAAAAAACAACAAGATACAATGGATCCTCAATTGGAGAGGAGGATTTGGCTCTCCCAAATCTCTAGACACCGCTAGAGCCCAAACAAATTCAAAGAACTCTCCAAATTTTAGAAAATACAAGATAAAACTTTACCCTGGGTCAAGCAATATATTTAAAGTATACAAAATATAGTTAATACCAAAATAGGCCCTCAATTTGAAATTTCCTTTCTAATATCTTATTAATTTCTCATTAATTTGGCTGTTGGACCCCACCCCCACCCCCACCCCCACCCCAAATGGGGCAGCATTGATTGGGGCGGAACTTCTGTTCCACCGCTGGTAGACCTAGGCCGGTCCAGGCTGGACCGGTCCAATGATTGGTCTATCACAATATTATCCACATATATAATTATAATAGATATTTATTCTTGCCCCCCATTTAAAAAAAAGGTGTGATCGACCCCTCTCGTATCTCAACTTTGTTAAGGTGGAGTTGAATCTAGTGTACTAAGCAAATGGTGATTATTTAAAGTCATGAAGGGATATGGTGATGCATATTGGTTAAGTCATAGATGGGTTTTTTGTTCTCACCACTTAACCAGTGAGAACAAAAAAAAATTCATCTATGATTTTTTTCGCAAAGTTATGGGAGAATCTCATCACTTTTGAGGTTGTGGCTCGAAATTTTGTGTGATTGCACAAGTGGTTTATGAAGTTACCTAGCTAGCAAGATTGATGAAATATATACAGATACATAATACTTCTCCTAAAACTCACTATAGTGATGGTGAATCATCATCAGTTCTATGAAAAATCATGTTAAACATGACTGAATGAAACATATAAGAATTTGTTTCTCATTTATAAAAAGTGAGATTGAAGAGGGTGGAATAAACCTATGTTTCACTCCTACTACCTTAAAACAAGCTGATGTTATCCTAAAAATTCTAAACAAAGGAGTTTTCAAAGATATGCTAAGCAAATTAGGAATTATAAATATACATTTCTAGACTTGAGAGGGAGAATAGGTAAATCTGGAAATTCATTTAATCCATCGATAGGCCTTGTTTGGTATGAAGGTTGGTGATTCTTCTAAAATTAAGAATCCTTTTGAATTTGATATGGTTTGGAGATCAAATCAGCACCCATAACAGCCACTAGAAAGAAATCAACACCAAACAACCACCAAATCAAGAGAAAATAACAATGATATGCAGGAATAACACTAATAAAATTAAAATAACAGTTTTCAATCAAAGAAACACAAGATACAATTGATTAATTGTTCGAGGGGAGAATCCCCGAAAGGGGGTAGGGTCGGGGTCCACAGCCGCATCAATACTCCCATGATAAAAAGTCACTTATCCTCAAGGTGGAAAGAAGGGAACTACTATTGGATAGTGATGTTGGCTTCCCACGTCGCCGCATACTCAAGTAAATTTTTCCACTTCCCGGATCCTCTTGTCTCCTTGGCGCACCCCTTGCACCTCCAATGATTCTAATATTACCTCCATATCTCTACAATGTAGCCGGTAGTGTGGGCAAGGGTGTATGATCTCCAATGGCTCATCTCAACTGTGATACATAAAATACTAGAAGGATGGCTAAAGTTGGTGTCAATTGTAGATGATAGACGACTGCACTAATATGCTCCATGACCTCGTAGGGTATGGCCCAAAGTATCGCGGGGATAGCTTCTCATTCCTCCATCGAGCTAAAGTCCTCTGTTTGTGATGTCGAATCTTCAGATAAATTCTATTCCCTTTCATATGTTGATTTCAGTTTGGCCCTAGCAGTCAACACTTGGTTGAAATAAGCTATGGGCCTCTACCCTTGCATGAGAACTGCTCTCAACTCATAGCCTGATGCATCAATCTCCACTACAAATGATTGGTTGAAATCTGGTAGTGCTAACACATGGACACTAGTCATGACTTTCTTTATTTGCTCAAATGTGGCTGCCTCCACCCATTTGAAATTGTTCTTCTCAACTGCTATGTCAACAGTCAGGCTATAGAACTGTATCCCTTCGCGAACTTCCTATAATATCTTGTTAGTCCCAAGAACCCCCTTAGCCCCTTCAGGGTTTTGGGCATTGGCCACTCCACCATTGCCTCTATCTTGGTTGGATTTGCTGACACCCTAGCTTGAGATATTATAATTCCCAAGTACTCCACCCTTTACTGCGCAAAAGAGCACTTCTTCAAGTTGGCATATAGTTGGTACTCCTTCAAAGTTCCCAACACCGTCCGTAAGTGCTCCTCCTCGGACTTGTTATAGATAAGGATTTCATTAAAGAATACCAGAGCAAACCCCCGAAGGTAAGGCTTGAACACCCTATTCATGAGTGACTGGAAAATGGCAGAAGTGTTGGTGAGGCCAAAAGACATCACCAAGAACTCATAGTGTCCCTTATGAGTTCTAAAAGCCATCTTGTGAGTGTCCTCTGGTCTCATTCTAATCTTGTGATACCTGGACTTCAAATTGATCTTTGAGAAAACCACTGAGCCATACAACTCATCTAGCAGCTCATACAACACAATTTCCTAATTCAAGGCAAGATAATCTGTATAGAATCTCCAACTGTCATCATTTTCACCAGTAACACGGGACTAAAAAAATGGCTCACAGTAGGCTTGATGATCTCATCTTGAAGCATCTCCCGAATCAACCTCTCAATGTCATCCTTTTGGACCTATGGGCATGGCCGGACGCTAATGAGAGTGAGTCCTTCCTTCAGAATAATAGCGTGCTTGTGCTCTCGTGGAGGAAGCAATCCTTGGGTGGGTTGGAATGCCCTCTATCTCCCAGGCATCTCCTCCTTCCAAACTATGGAGCTCCACCAAGATTTCCAATCCTTCATCCTATATGGCACGCTCCATGGTTTTCAAGGAAGCCAATCCTTTGGGAAAATCACCACCTTTCTCTGCTCCACTTGGATCTCCATAGCTAATGCCTTTCGTTCCACCTTAGTCCCTCCCAATCGTTTGTAGCCACTTCACACCCAAGATTAGATCCATACTTCCTAAGTCCAGTGAAAGAAAATTCTCCTTGATGTGAATTCGTTGCAACTCCACCGTCAATCCCTGACAGATACCCCTGCTTTTCTCTACCTTCCATGTGCCCGTCATCACCCCAAAGCCTCCCATGTCTACAAGCTTTAGCCCAAGCCTGTCAACCACCTGATTTGATATGAAATTGTGGGTAGCCTCACTATCCCTCAAAATCGTCACTGCTTCCCTGTCTATCTTTACCCTCTTCTTCATAGTGTAATTCGAGGTAAATCCCACTACATAATTCAACGAAACCTTTGCCACCTCCACGTGTAAGGGCTCCTCATCCTCTACGACTTCTTTTGTCTTTACTTCGTCCATCTCCTCCTTATCACAAACAAAAAGGACATGCAATGTGTGATTTTTACTCCTATAGCTCAGTGTGAACTTCTCGTCTCTCCTAAAACATAAGCCCTTAGCTTGTTTGTCTTGCAACTTCATTTCAGTCAGTCGTTTAAAGTTCCCTCATGGCCGCGCTCCCAAACCTTTCTCCTTTGGAGCTTCCCTTTGACTTGATACAATCAACACCTTAGGTGCAAGGAAGGTTGTTATGCGGTAAGAACCTCCAAAATTGCCCCCTTTGCTACTCCTCTTAAGTGAGTTCTTATCATCTATCAATTGGGCTAACTCCATAGCATCTCATAAGTCATGGGGTATTGCCACCCATACAAAGGCTCTCAGCTCTGGTTTGATCCCCTTCATGAAAGTACTTTCTATCATCGTCTCCGGAAGTCTCTCTAAACGTCCCGACAGAAGCTCAAATCTCTCTCGATGCTCCATCACCGTTCTTGCCTGTGTCAAAGCAAAAATCTGCTCATAATAGACCCCCTCCTACTTGGTTCGAAAACGGTCTTTGAACTCCTCCCACAAATGGATTGAGTATCTCGTCTCCCTCCTTTGGTATCATGCCAGTGCCTTCCCCTTAAGACATAGAGCCGCTGCCATAAGCCTTTCCCCTTCCATCAGCTCGTTCACCGCAAAATATCTCTTAACTCTATAGATCCACTCATGCACATTATCGCCTTTAAACACTGGCAGTTTCAGCAAGCCCCCCCGCCCCTCATGCCTCTCATGAAGCGAGCATTGGGGTCTCTCCATGGTTCCCTCTCCTCCCTTCTCCTTTCATATCCATCTCTTCCTTTAAATTTAGCCCACCTGTTCTCTTCTTTCCATTCCCTCCTACCTCCATATTTCCTATTCATCCCCCTTCTCGGTAGAGGCTCAAGGTAGGGTATTCCCTCCTCTTCTCCTAAAATTTTCACTTTTCCATCTCTTCTTTGCATGTCATTTCTCTTATTCCCCTTGCTTTCGGTGAAGCTGCTTTAGTTTGAAACTCCAAACATCCACTTCAACAACTCCTATAGATTCTTAAACCCTTCCTTCCATTGTTGAAAAATGATCATTCAACGATCCCACATCCGTTTGCAAATGCCCACTTCCCCCTCCAACTTTTCTTCCAACACCTCTACTCTTCTACCGGCCATCGGCCTCTGCGCAATTCTTGCAAAAAACGCCTCGAGGCGTGCGCAATTGCTGGCAGTGGTGAGGCGTACGCCTCACATTGGCTGAGGCGCGCCTCTGTTGCGCAATTGCGCAATTTTGAGAGAGGCGTACGCCTCAGCCAAAAGGGCCCACCTACTTAAAATGACTCATCCCTTTCCCTCACACCCGATCGGCTCAGTTGCTTCCCGATTTTTTCCGCCCGTGAGCTCCAGATCGCGAAATCCTGAGGCTCCCGTCCGCTCGGCCAACCTTCCCGCCGCCTCCCCCGCCCTGCAACCACAAGGTATGTTCTTAAGTTTTCAAAGAAAGAAATCATTCCTACTGTATATTCATAGTTCTTACATTTGTGCACTGTGAGTCTATAGGTTTGCCACCTCCTATTTGACACTACAGAGCTTGATGGAGGTGAGGCAACCTTTGGAAGCCATGTTTACATCAACTGAATGGCTTAACTCTGCTTGGGGGAAGAAAAATAAGGGGAAGGAAATAAGAAAGATAATTCTAAATGATAAATTTTGGGCAACTGTAACCTATGCCATTTTGAGCACGAGACCCTTAGTGCAAGTTCTACGCTTAGTTGATGCAGAGAAGAAACCAGCTATGGGTTTTATTTATAATGCTATGGACGAGGCCAAGGAGATGATTGCACACAACTTGGGAGGAGAGGAGGCAAGTTATAGGGAGATTTGGGATATTGTTGATGCTCGGTGGGAGGTGCAGTTGCACCGACATCTACATGCAGCGGCTTATTACCTCAACCCTCAATTTCAATATTCAGAGAAGAAGATTCACTTGAAGACCCATTTAGTGATGGGATATGATTTCATTTTATATGTTTTTTGTATTTTGGGAGTTTTGTTAAACTAATATTTTGTGATTTTGTACTTTGGGACATAATTTTATTGCATCTACTTTCTTGTTTTCCAATATTGCTATTATTTTCCTGCTAAAATCCTTAATTTTTCATTTACGCAATTCTGTGTTCGTGAGGCTTACGCCTCAGACCGCCTCGAGGCTTACGCCTCGCCTCACGGACGAAAACCGCCTCGAGGCGCAGTTACGCAATTTTAAACCTTGGGAGGATATACATATGATATTTATTGATTTAGAAAAGGCATATGATAAAGTTCCAAGAGAAGTTCTATGGAGAGTTCTTGAAAAGAAAGGAGTCAATAATGCTTATATTCAAATCATTAAGACATGTATGCAAAGAGCTATTACTTGTATTCAAATACAAGGTGGATTGACCAAGTATTTCCCTACTTCGGTTGGGTTACATCAAGGATCAGCCTTAAGCCCATATCTTTTTGCTTTAGTCATGGATGTTCTCACTAGACATTTGCAAGAGGATGTACCTTGGTGTATGCTTTTTGCTGATGGTAGAGATGAGGATGCTCAGGTGGATGAGTGGCTTTACCCTTAGGGATAGGATACGAAATGAGCATATACGTGAAAAGGTTGGAGTAGCTCCAGTAGAAGATAAGATTAGAGAGTGTTGCCTTAGATGGTTTGGTCACATAAAACGGCGGCCTTCCGATGACCCAGTTAGGAGAGTAGAGGTATTAGATTTGACTTATGTTAAGAAAGGTAGGGGTTGACCTAAAAAGATTTGGTTGGGAAATATTAGGAATGACCTTTCTTTATTAGATTCAAATGAGAATTTGACTTTTAATAGGACACAATGGAGAAAAAGGATTCATGTAGCCGACCCCGCGTAGTGGGATAAAGGCTTGATGTTGTTGTTGTTGTTGTTGTTGTAGGGAGTTTTGGGCTCTAGCTGCCGGCTAAAAAATTGAGAGAGCCGGATTCTCCTCTCCAATTGAGGATCCATTGTATCTTATTTGTTTTCTTCCCTATTTCATCAGTTAAAAAGAGTTTTTTCCATTATTTCTCTTAAATTCATCTTGGAAATTATATTTGGATTGTTGTAATTTAATTTCAGCCAAGGTGAAGTGGGTTTCTGTATCCATGTCCTAACAAATTGGTATCAGAGGATAGATTCGGTATCTATGACAGGAAGAAAGGTAGAAGTATTGGAGGGGGATATTGGACAATTGAAATCTAAAATTTATGATGTCCAAACTTAAATTTTAGATTTCAAAAGTCAAAGTTCAGCCTTCCATGAGAAGATCGATCGAAAATTTTCCATCATGGAGGAGATGTTGGAGAAGTTCTCGATGGCCAATCCAAGACGGCATCCTCGAAGCCGAGGTAAGCTGTCGACAGTCAAGAAAGTGGGTAAAACCCTAATCTTATAAGGCGAAAGAAAGATCAAGAGGTGTAAATTTTAGAGGGAGAGGAGAGAATGTCTCTCCTAGAGCCTATTCCAAGGGAGGAGTCAGGTAGAGGATATGGTGAGAGGCATGAGGGGGTTAAGCATGAACAAAGGGATGCTTAATTTGAGAGGACAACGATATAATTTGAAAGGAGAGGGGCTGATTATGACCGAAAGGGGTGTTGAATTTAAAAGGAGATTGGTTGAATTTGAATGGACAAGGACTGATTATGATTCAAGGGGTGCTGAATTTGAAAAGAGAATGTGAGATTGGGGAAGGAGCCGTCTTTCCACCTTACGGACAAGGTGGGTCTTTGGGATGAGAGTATTGATGGACCAACCGATTTGATTGGGAGGGAATTAGGAAGTTTCCTAATCAAGAGGGAGCTGTTTAGGAATGTTCTTAATCAAAGGGGAATTGTTTAGGAAAGTTTTAATTATAATTTGGAGGAAATTATTTAGGGTAAAAGATCTAATTTGAATTCAAATATGAGAGAGAATTATTTAGGAAAAGGGAGCTGACTGATTTGGGATGAAATTAGGGGAGCCTATTTAAGGCTAACAATAGGGGGATTTCAGGATTATGTTTGAGGTTACTGAAATTAGAATTTCTTTGGTTGTGAAGGCTCTAGCCATCGGCTAGGAATTTGTGAGAGCCAATTCTTCCTCTCCAATTGAAGATCCAACTATAATTTGGAGGAAATTATTTAGGGTAAGAGATCTAATTTGAATTCAAATATGAGAGGGAATATTTTAGGGAAAGGGAGCTTACTGATTTGGGATGAAAGTAGGGTAGCTTATTTAAGGCTAACAATAGGGGGATTTCAGGATTATGTTTTGAGTTTATTGAAATTAGAATTTATTTGGTTGTGAAGGCTCTAGCCGTCAGCTAGGAATTTGTGAGAGCCAATTCTTCCTCTCCAATTGAAGATCCAACTATAATTTGGAGGAAATTATTTAGGGTAAGAGATCTAATTTGAATTCAAATATGAGAGGGAATATTTTAGGGAAAGGGAGCTTACTGATTTGGGATGAAATTAGGGTAGCTTATTTAAGGCTAACAATAGGGGGATTTCAGGATTATGTTTGAGGTTACTGAAATTAGAATTTCTTTGGTTGTGAAGGCTCTAGCCATCGGCTAGGAATTTGTGAGAGCCAATTCTTCCTCTCCAATTGAAGATCCAACTATAATTTGGAGGAAATTATTTAGGGTAAGAGATCTAATTTGAATTCAAATATGAGAGGGAATATTTTAGGGAAAGGGAGCTTACTGATTTGGGATGAAAGTAGGGTAGCTTATTTAAGGCTAACAATAGGGGGATTTCAGGATTATGTTTGAGGTTACTGAAATTAGAATTTCTTTGGTTGTGAAGGCTCTAGCCATCGGCTAGGAATTTGTGAGAGCCAATTCTTCCTCTCCAATTGAAGATCCAACTATAATTTGGAGGAAATTATTTAGGGTAAGAGATCTAATTTGAATTCAAATATGAGAGGGAATATTTTAGGGAAAGGGAGCTTACTGATTTGGGATGAAAGTAGGGTAGCTTATTTAAGGCTAACAATAGGGGGATTTCAGGATTATGTTTGAGGTTACTGAAATTAGAATTTCTTTGGTTGTGAAGGCTCTAGCCATCGGCTAGGAATTTGTGAGAGCCAATTCTTCCTCTCCAATTGAAGATCCAACTATAATTTGGAGGAAATTATTTAGGGTAAGAGATCTAATTTGAATTCAAATATGAGAGGGAATATTTTAGGGAAAGGGAGCTTACTGATTTGGGATGAAAGTAGGGTAGCTTATTTAAGGCTAACAATAGGGGGATTTCAGGATTATGTTTGAGGTTACTGAAATTAGAATTTCTTTGGTTGTGAAGGCTCTAGCCATCGGCTAGGAATTTGTGAGAGCCAATTCTTCCTCTCCAATTGAAGATCCAACTATAATTTGGAGGAAATTATTTAGGGTAAGAGATCTAATTTGAATTCAAATATGAGAGGGAATATTTTAGGGAAAGGGAGCTTACTGATTTGGGATGAAAGTAGGGTAGCTTATTTAAGGCTAACAATAGGGGGATTTCAGGATTATGTTTGAGGTTACTGAAATTAGAATTTCTTTGGTTGTGAAGGCTCTAGCCATCGGCTAGGAATTTGTGAGAGCCAATTCTTCCTCTCCAATTGAAGATCCAACTATAATTTGGAGGAAATTATTTAGGGTAAGAGATCTAATTTGAATTCAAATATGAGAGGGAATATTTTAGGGAAAGGGAGCTTACTGATTTGGGATGAAAGTAGGGTAGCTTATTTAAGGCTAACAATAGGGGGATTTCAGGATTATGTTTGAGGTTACTGAAATTAGAATTTCTTTGGTTGTGAAGGCTCTAGCCATCGGCTAGGAATTTGTGAGAGCCAATTCTTCCTCTCCAATTGAAGATCCAACTATAATTTGGAGGAAATTATTTAGGGTAAGAGATCTAATTTGAATTCAAATATGAGAGGGAATATTTTAGGGAAAGGGAGCTTACTGATTTGGGATGAAAGTAGGGTAGCTTATTTAAGGCTAACAATAGGGGGATTTCAGGATTATGTTTGAGGTTACTGAAATTAGAATTTCTTTGGTTGTGAAGGC
The DNA here is from genome assembly GCF_001605985.2 of Dendrobium catenatum. Taxonomy (NCBI): domain Eukaryota; kingdom Viridiplantae; phylum Streptophyta; class Magnoliopsida; order Asparagales; family Orchidaceae; genus Dendrobium; species Dendrobium catenatum. The sequence continues at coordinate 818,885 of NW_021319610.1, forward strand.
TCTAGCCATCGGCTAGGAATTTGTGAGAGCCAATTCTTCCTCTCCAATTGAAGATCCAACTATAATTTGGAGGAAATTATTTAGGGTAAGAGATCTAATTTGAATTCAAATATGAGAGGGAATATTTTAGGGAAAGGGAGCTTACTGATTTGGGATGAAAGTAGGGTAGCTTATTTAAGGCTAACAATAGGGGGATTTCAGGATTATGTTTGAGGTTACTGAAATTAGAATTTCTTTGGTTGTGAAGGCTCTAGCCATCGGCTAGGAATTTGTGAGAGCCAATTCTTCCTCTCCAATTGAAGATCCAACTATAATTTGGAGGAAATTATTTAGGGTAAGAGATCTAATTTGAATTCAAATATGAGAGGGAATATTTTAGGGAAAGGGAGCTTACTGATTTGGGATGAAAGTAGGGTAGCTTATTTAAGGCTAACAATAGGGGGATTTCAGGATTATGTTTGAGGTTACTGAAATTAGAATTTCTTTGGTTGTGAAGGCTCTAGCCATCGGCTAGGAATTTGTGAGAGCCAATTCTTCCTCTCCAATTGAAGATCCAACTATAATTTGGAGGAAATTATTTAGGGTAAGAGATCTAATTTGAATTCAAATATGAGAGGGAATATTTTAGGGAAAGGGAGCTTACTGATTTGGGATGAAAGTAGGGTAGCTTATTTAAGGCTAACAATAGGGGGATTTCAGGATTGTTCTTCATGGAGAGATTGTGGGGCTCATTTTTTAGCTGAATGACTTTAGACCTGTTAGAAGATTGGAAACGAGTTTGCAAGGTGCTCCAGATTTCGTGCGTTGAGTTGAGCTGAATGACGTAGGGAAGAACCGCCGGCGAGATCGTCGAACACAGAGCGGCAGCCAAATTTTGGTCGATGACCGACCATTGTTGCGATTCTTGATTCGGATCGGTGTTGTCATTTGCCGGTGTCGGAGTGGCCGTAACCGTCGTTGGCTTCGGATCGAGAAAGAGAGCGAAGCCGTTAGCCTTAAGAATCTTGATGATCTGGTTGCTCCATAGAGGGTAGTTGTCCGGCGTCAGTTGATTCGGAACAAGAAATTTTATATTGGATATCACGAATTTAAGAGAGGGAGAAACAGAGTGAGCTGGAAAAAGAACTCCGGAATTGACTTCCGTATGGGAGGAAGACGAAGCAGTATTCGCCATGAATGAGAAAACAAAAGGATCGACCTTAATCTGATACCATGATGAAAAACAAGAAACGTACAGAGAGGAATAAATGGAAGACGACGAAATGAAAGAAGAATATGAATTAATTCCCTCAACCATTACAGATACAATACATGTATTATATAGAAGATTACTGAACATAGCGTACACGTGTACAAGTATAACTGGGTACAGAAATAAATGTAAATAAGTGTAAGTTTATTCTAACATATTTAAGAAGATCACAAAAGCTATCTTTCTCAAGATAAATAGATGGAATGATGGAAAGATTTTACTATAGAAGTTGAACTTGAGTTAGTGTTATTGCAATGATTTATTTCGACTGGATTATAATCATGTCCACCACTCATGCGTTGGCTATCTGTTTTGTATGCTTTGTGGAGAAGGTCACATTTTGATGAACTCTTGCCTTATTGGCAGATTGAAATGCCCATCTGCATTTATTCATGAATATATTGTTTCTATTCGGAATGCCTTATGTAGCCTTTTATGACGGATTTGGTTTTGACGAGCAGGCTCTTTTTGGGCCTTGGACGATGATGAAGTCTGCCTTCTTCTTTAGGATGGTCTTTGGACAACCAAGAGAGATTTGATCACGTTTCATGACATTAAGCTTACTTTGAGTCCAGGCCATACAGTTTATTTTGTCTTTTTTGTTCTATTTTTGGAGGCCTTTGGCCTATAAGTTTTTCTTTTTTGTGCTGACACGATTTTGTTAGTGACTGCTTTTTGTTTTGATTTTCTTATTTGTACACCTTTTAATAGAATGGGCTCTCCCCTTAACTTTTCTTAAAAAAAAAAACTAAGATCTAAGAATAGCTCTACTGATTGAGATTAGCTTGTGTAACTGTCAAAAGGCAGATGGCAATGGTCCATGTGGGGCCTATCAAATCCTGCTGCTTTGAACTGACCATGTCGGTCCTTCATGTTCTAAACCTATCAAAGAACACACAAATAATATCCGTCGGAGTCGTTGGACGAAGCTTCGTTCTTACATGTCAATGACATTGAACGCGAAAAGGACGAAGCTTCGTTCTTTAAGAAGACCTCTCTCTCTCTCTCTCTCTCTCTCTCACACACACGAGATCTCTCCATCTCACTAATCTCTCATTGTCTTCTCGTTAATGACGAAAAATTAGGAGAAGCAGAATTTTGACTGGCTTCATTACTACGCAACTCTAGATGGCCTGCCTATATATAGTGCATTCGCACCGCCATCTCTGGCAACATGGCAGAGTATACAGCTCCAAGTGCTGGGTACGCTAGATCCGATGAAATCATAATCCCTCTTGATTCAGGCCACTCTGTCCTCAACGAGCCGGTCATTCCGTCCACGAGAATCATGGTGAGTGGTAACAACGTCGAGACCGAGGATGTGCAACGAAAGCGATGGGAGAGGGTGGCGAAGCTCTCGAGCGGCACCTGCTTCAACCTCTCCGGCACAACTATCATAGCTGGTGTAGCTAAACCGAACTCCATCAGCCACGGCGAGCTCATCCTCTTTAAAGCCAGCGTTGTCATGGCTATCTTAACCTTCTTTGCTGGGCTCGCTCTCTTGATCTCCGTTCTGTACGAGAACGTCAAAAGGACCGTTCTGATCGGGCTGATAATTGTCGCCGTGTTCTGTGTTCTGGCCGGCGTCGCTGTCCTCGCCATCAGCGTCTTCGTCTAGCTGCACTACCAATATTAGTCTTTCCGATAAAAGTGAGGGAATCTGTGTTATCTGTTGTAATTTCGGTCTTTGTCATCCATTTAGGTGTCGCCTGATTCTAAGATTCCCCTGTCTCTGTCCCTGAATTTTGTTTTTCTGCCAGTGTGAAATTATGTTGAAGTTCGTCTTCTAAGTGGGATTTTTATTTTTATTTTTGTTATGATGTTCTGATCAATAAAATTTCATTCTTAAAATAATCTCAGTAAGTTCCAAATTTATTTTATTTAAATTTTCCTGAGAAGTTGGAAACTGCCCGCAGTTGTCTGTTCTCATGCTGCGGAATCCTTATCATCAATTTCGAAGTGAAGGAATACTTTTTACATGGCTGTGTGAGCATTCTGTAAAGCCCGAGGAGGCGGGTCGCTAATGACAGCGGTGGCAGCCATCCTCCGCCGCCGCTTGCAACCACCGCCGCCACCCACAGGGATTGTCCAAATTGTTTCTTGATAAGGATGAGACCTGATACGTGTAGAAACTCATGAATATATATATATATATATATATATGTGAGAAGGCTATATAACGAGTAGTACAGAGAGCAATTCAAGTCATGTATATATTTGTCCTGTGTGCTCTAATATCCCCCGGAAACTGAAGGTTCTTGAGTAACATTCAGTTTGAGACGAAGATCTTGAAAGCGCGGCGTGGAAAAAGATTTTGTCAGAATGTCTGCGAGTTGGTCCTTTGTGCTGATAGGGAGAATAGAAATGGTTCCTTGCTTAATATGGTCACGAACAAACCGGTGATCGATCTCAATGTGTTTCGTACGTGCATGAAACACTGGGTTGTTGGCCAGTGCGATAGCCGACGTGTTGTCACAGTAGATGTTCGTAGGATGAGGTTGAGAAATGCCGAAGTCAGCTAGAATGCGGCGAATCCATATCACGTCAGCCGCGAGAGCAGCCAGCGAATGATACTCGGACTCGGTTGAGGATCGAGCCACAGTGGTTTACTTTTTGACCGTCCACGAGATCAACGTGTTGCCAAGATAAGAGCAGTATCCAGAGGTTGATTTCCTGGAGATGGGATCTCCGGCCCATTCTGCATCAGAATAAGCCGATAACCGTAAGTTATATTTAAGAATTGGAATCCCATAGTGAAGCGTACCTTGAATGTATCGAAGTAGAAGTTTCAGGAGATAAGTATGCTGAGGTTGCGGAGAGTGAAGATGTTGAGACAGGAGATTAACACTGAATGAAATGTCTGGTCGAGTTAAAGTTAAGTATTGAAGGGACCCTGTAATACGACGGTACATTGCCGGATCGTCCAGCACAGGATCAGGTGTGAATGTTTGCGGTAGTTTGGTACATGTCGGATTTGCTAAGGGCTTGCAGTTGGTAAGTTGAGCAAGCTGAATGATTGACCGAGCATAAGCAGTTCGAGATAGGAAGTATTGATCCGATTTCATGGAAATCTGAATGCCAAGAAATGAGTTAACCTGTCCAAGAATTTTCATTTTAAATTTTTGTTGTAGTTGAGAAATGATACGGTTTATAGCAAGTTGATCATTTCCTGTGAAGAGAATATCGTCTACATAGATGAGTAAGAACATATTAATATTATTTTTAGTAAAAATGAGAAGAGAAGGATCAGAGGTACTGTGATTGAAGCCGAGCTCGACCAAAAAAGATGTTAGCGTGTTGTACCATTGCCTTGGGGCTTGTTTGAGGCCATAGATGGCCTTGTGAAGGAGACACACACGGTTTGGTTAAGTAGCATCCTCGAACTCTTTTGGTTGGCGCATGTACACAGTTTCAGCAAGTGAGCCATGGAGAAATGCGTTGGCGACATCGACTTGTTGGATAGGCCAGTTGTGGTGTAGCGCTACGGTAAGGAGAATACGGATGGTTTGAAGTTTGGCGACAGGATTGAAAGTGTCGGTATAGTCAAGTCCATATTCCTGATTATTCCCTTGAACTACCAGTCTCGCTTTGTGTTTGGCAATGGAGCCGTCTGAGTGTAGTTTAATGCGGTAGGTCCATCTGCATCCAAGTATAGAGGCATTAGGTGGAGGATTTACCAGACTCCATGTACCTTGGGTTTGTAGAGCGATGAATTCGTCTGCATGGCACTACGCCATTCAGGTAGTTTATTTGCATCTTTGTAGGTGGAGGGGACAGACAATTCTTCTGAAGGTATGGTAGAATGAAGCAGATTTAGACGTTTGATAGGTTTCAAGGTACCCGTTTTGCTTCTAGTAACCATAGAGTGTTTGGGTAGTGGGGCAGGCGGTAGAGTTTGACGTGGAGAGGTGTTTGGCGACACATAATGTGGTGAAATGTCTTCTGCAGCAGAACTAGTCTCAGTTGGTTGAGTGGTTTGTTGTACAGAGGTTGGCATGATTGACGTAGTCTTGGTGGCCGAAACAGGAGTAATGAATAGAGAAGAAAGATGTTCTTGCGATGTGACAGATTTATATTTTACATCTGCAAAAGGAAAACAAGTTTCGTCAAATGTTACATGCCGAGAAAACAAGATTTTATTCGAGCCGAGATGGAGACATTTGTATCCCTTGTATGTGTCCGAGTAGCCTAAGAAGACACATGGCTGAGCTTTAGGTAGAAGTTTATGGCGCTGAGTAGGAGGAGTCAGGGGAAAACATGCACTGCCGAATGTACGAAGCTGCTTGTAATCGGGTTTAATTCTATAAAGCACCTCATAAGGAGATATATTCTGAATTGCAGAGTTCGGTAGTTTGTTGATTAAATGAACTGCAGTGAGCATAGCATCAGGCCAGTACACAAGAGGTAGGGATGCCGTGTGAAGTAATGTTCGGGCCATTTCAACAATATGCCTGTGTTTGCGTTCCGAAACTCCATTCTGTTCCGGAGTATAAGGACAGGATATGCGATGCTTAATGCCATGCCGTTGATCTTAGATGAAAATTCAGTTTCTATGTTAGTTTTAAAATTAGAAAACACAGTAATAACATCATTTTTATGCCATAACGGGAATATCCATGTATATCGAGAGTAATCGTCGACAAAGATGACATAATAAAGGAAACCTGTGTTCGAAGATATGGGGGCGGGGCCCCATACGTCTGAATGAATTAAATCTAGAGCAGCATTAGCACGACTAGTAGATGTCTCAAAAGGGAGTTTATGACCCTTATTCATATGGCAAGAATGACAAACTACAATTGATTTATTTATGTGTAAATGCGGATTACAAGCAGATATACGAGAAATAATGTTCTTATTGGGATGTCCCAATCTATCGTGCCAGATGTTGGTGCTCTTTGTGGTAGTGTGAAGCACCTTGTTCTGAGCTGTAGAAGACGGTAGGTGAAGAGGATAGAGACCGTTCTTGCACGGTCCTTTAAGCAGGATTTGACGAGTCGTCATGTCCTTCAAAACGAACCCATTAGGATAAAAAATTATAGAAATATTATTGTCACGGGTTAGCTGAGATATTGAAATCAAATTATAATGCAATTCAGGTGTATGAAGAATATGATTTAAGGTGAGCTTACGAGAGGGAGTTGGTAGCAAGCCCCGTCCGGAATTGGCTATACTAACAGAGCTCCCGTCACCGATGGTGATGCCGTCAGACCCATGATATGGGCTGGAGACCGAGAGGTTGTCAAACGATTTTGTCATATGGGAAGAAGCACCAGAGTCAAGATACCATTCGTTGGAGGGTTGAGTTGATTCAGCAGCGAGAGCTTTGTTGGGTTGTTTCGGCGCCGTTGGCACATACTGAGCATTCATGCGATGCCAACAATCTGCAGCAGAGTGTCCACGTTTGGAGCAAATCTGGCAGACAGTGGGCACTGAGGCAGGAGCGTTTCTTGAAGCTGATGCCCGCAGTTTGCCGCGACGGCCACGGCTGTTGGATGTAAACAGAGCTGTATCTGTAGAAGAGGATGACGCGAATCGAGCAGCATCAGAAGCAATATGAATTTCCTCGCTGATCAACATGGAGTAGAGTTGATCAAGATTGAGAGATTGAGACATGGTGCGTATTGTCGTTTTAAAAGATTGATATGCCGGAGGAAGCCCATTGAGGATGTGATGAATGATGTCTTCACATTCAATTTTCAAGCCAGCCGCAGCAATACGATCAACCAGAGACTTAATGGAGTTGAGATACTGAAGCATAGTGGAGTTTTGGAGGGACGTATGGTAGAGCTCATTCTTTAATTGGATGACCTTAGAGCAGTTGGTTGATTGGAATCGTGTTTGGAGAACCGTCCAGATCTCAGATGTGGAATCCAGATCAAGAACATAAGGAAGAATGGAGGAGGAGATTGTGGAGCATATTGCGGCTGCCAGGTTTTGATCATTGAGGAGCCATTGGGTGTAAGCAGGATTGGATCTTGAGGAGCCGTCGGAGGAGATGAGAGTTTTGGCCGGAATTAAAGAGTTCGGATCAAGATAAGATTCAAAACTGTTAGCCCGACAGATTTTGAGAATTTGGGATCTCCACAACGGGTAGTTGTCGGGAGAAAGAGGGTTTTGAACTATGTTCTTGAGATTAGAGAGAATGAACTTGAGAGAGGAGGAGAGAACCGGGGATGCCGACGTATCTTGAGTAATGTCGGTTGCCGGCGGAGGAGGAGAGGAAGTAGTGGAGGACGCCATAGGTCGCCGGAGTCGTCAAGCCTCGTCTGATACCATGTAGAAACTCATGAAGAGAATCTTGCGATAGCTCAATCAAGAAGACGATGAATAAGAAATGTAAAAGGAAATTGTATTCATTAATTTTACACAACAGATATTACATATATATATATATATATATATATATAACACATATTTGATATTAAAATAATAAATATAAAGTGGTATTTATGTATTATTAAAATTTTAAATATATGATGTTTTCCTTTATAAATTTATCTCTTTCACGTTGCCGCTGCAAACCTAAAAATCCTTCTTCCTCTTCTCGCGCTATGGAACTTAGCTGCCAAAGGCGTCGACGGAGCCGTCCGCGTTTGAAGGCGGATGGGAGTTCGGGAGACGTGCGTATTTAGGTTAAATTTCTTAACTACCGAATTGAGATGGACAGTCCGCCGTGGAAACAGGAGAATGGGCGCAGCCTATTTTGCGATATTTGTGGCTGCGAAGATTTCAAAGGCAGCGACGACGGCTTCTTTTACTGCTTGCAATGCGGCTCTCAGAGTCAGAACGTTGTGGACACGCAGGCCGATGCCGATGATGTCTACGGTGAGGGCGGTGTCGGAGCCGTCTACAACATGTTCTACCACCGTGCCAAAGGCCGATCCTCGCTATCTTCCTCGAAGCCCAATTTTAAGCTTCCTTCGAAGGAGGATATTCTCGGCTCTCGCACCCAATCCGCTGTGGACTCTTCCAAGGAGGAACCCCTGGCTAGCCACTACGGGTTCGAGGACGGTTTGTCGTCCCCACAGGATTTTGGCACCCGGGATTACAAGGATACGGAGAAGGCAGTCGGCGAGACAAGATTGAGGTACGTGCAGGGATTGCAGTTGATGTTGCAGCTGCAGTGCGAGGCCTTGGTGGACAAGTTTGGGGTCAGTGCTTTGATTTGCGGCATGGCAATAACAATATGGTTAAGGTATGTGGCGGTCTCTAGGGTTTTTGATGTTGATTGGGTGGAGAGGGTTATTAACGATGCCAGGGTGGCGGCTTCTGAAGCAAAGGCGGAGCGCGAATGCGGATGAGGATGGCTTATTAGTTTAGAAATTAGATTTAATCCTTATATATTAATTATTGTATTAATATAATTTAAAATAAATTGAATTTAATTATTGGGTCAGTGGGGGCCATGCCCCCGGGGCCCCACTTTAGATTCGCCCCCTGTCCATGGATGATAAAGAATCGTTCAAATGTGAGTGTAAATAGTGTGTACAATGAGTATAAATTTATATATAGTTTTTTTTTTATCTACACAATGTGTACAAAGATTATGTATACTCACATCTGAACAGTTTTTTAATGCCCGGACTCCGCACAGAATAATTTCTCCTCATATTTGATAGTCCGGATGTCATCCGGATTTTAATTATGTTATCATGGATATTTTTCTTTCTTTTATATATAAATTATGTTTAAGAGAGAAAATTTATATACTTTTGTATGATTGGAGTCTGCATAAAAAGTTGAACTCCACTCCGCACGTAATAATTTTTCTTATTCAATTGTCTTTGAATAATATTACCAAATCTCCTAAGTAAGTAGTATATCAAGCAACAAATAAATACGTTGTAAACATTCTAAACAACAAGAGGAACAAAGATTGCTTCAGTAATTTATCATATTCGGCTGATGTGTTATATTATTGAAAATGGAGGAGAAATGTAGAGTATTGCAATAGAATCCTGAAAGTATAGTCACAATATTCATGAAAATAGATGACTAACATTTTCACAATTAGAAGGGTAGAAATTGTAGCAAGACTAAGAAGGAATATTTTTGCTAATAAGCATATCTGTAGTTTTATAACACGAAACAATAAAAATAATGAGAATAAAAAAATAAATAATAAATACCACTTTATATAAGAAAAAGAGAGAGAATTTTTAAATTATTAACTACTTTGTTTTTAAATTATTGAATTTAAATATATTTTATATAAATATTTTGTAAGTGCGACGGGCTTCTTTCAACGAAGCAGCTGGCTCTTCGTGGAGGAACAAGATTGCCTAGCCAACCATCTCCAGAGAGATGGGTAATAACCACTAGCTGAACGAAAGTATTCAGGATATATAGGAAACGAATGCCCAAACACACAGGGAATTCCAAGGAAAAGCAAACTCTATTCTCAATTCTATAAATAATTTATAAGCACAGATGCCTCATAGGCCTGAAGCAGCAGGAACGGCTACAGAAAACAAACTTATAATAAAAAAACAAAAATAAGAATAGCAGTTGACGCTCCGGCATCATTCCCCTGGGGTAGGAAGGACATCTTCGCCATAGAACGGGCTGAGGTCAGCCACAAATAGAGGTAGCATAAATTTGATAATCGCCCGGGAGCTCAATTTGATATGCATTGTCATTGATTTTCTTTTTAATTCAAAAAGGGTTGTCTGCTCGTGGTTTTAATTTTTCCAAAAGCTCCGTGGGGAAACCTCTCTTTGCGTAGGCGGATCCATAAGATATCTCCTTCTTTGAATAATACCTTCTTTCTTGTTTTGTTGGCCTTGGTTTGATACGTGGTATTTTATTTTACAATGATTTCTTTTACTTGCTGATATAATTTATGAATTTCTTCTCAGTGTTTAGCCCCATCTGAATTGAATGTAGATGGTTGAGCTATAGGAATTAAATCAATAGGTGTAATGGAATTACAACCATAAGCGACCTTAAATGGGCTCCGATTAGTAGCTTGATTTGGTGACCTGTTAAAAGCAAACTCAATTTGAGGTAATACTAGATCCCATTGTCGAATGTTTTTACCAACGAAGCACCGTAATATATTCCCTAGACAACGATTTACCATTTCAGTTTGCCCATCAGTCTGAGTATGGGTGGCCAAACTGAAGTGTGTAGGCAGGTTCCTAATTTGCTCCATAGTGTCTTCCAAAAGAGACTTACAAATTTTATATGTCGGTCTAATGTAATAGTCCTAGGAATGCCATGTAGACAGACTATTTACCGGAAGAAGAGATCGGTGATATGAGTTGCATCTAGCAATTTTGTACAAGGTACAAAGTGTACCATTTTTTAAAACTGATCGTCTGCCACCATAATTGAATCTTTATTTCTTTGTGTTCGAGGTAACTCGAGGACAAAGTTTATGCTAATGTCAACCCATGGAGTTCTAGGTATAGATAGAGTCTTGTAAAGTCCTGCGTTAGTGCCCTACGTTTTGGCTATCTGACATATGCGGCAACATCGAAGATATAGTTCTACATCCCTTTTGAGTGTTGGCCAGAAGAAAATTTCTTTAAGTAAAGCGAGCATCTTGTCTCTATCGAAATGGCCGGCAATAAGATAAGATTTTGAAGCTGAAGAAGGTTCTTTACGGGTTAAAATAAGCACCTAGGACATGGAACAACCATATCGACAAGTATTTCCATGAGAATAACTTCATCAAATGTTCTTATGAGCATGCCCTCTACATCAAAGTCAAAGATGAGGATATTTTGATAGTGTGCTTGTATGTGGATGACTTGATCTTCACTGGAAGTAATCCAAGTATTTTTAAAGAATTCAATAAAGTGATGGCTAAAGAGTTTGAGGTGACAAACATTGGGCAAATGACATACTACGTTCCTTAGTATTGAAGTTAAGCAAATGGATGATGCATGGCATTTTTATTTCTCAAGAAAGCTATTAAAACGAAATACTTAAGAAATTCAATATGAATTATTGCAACCCCATAAGCACTTCGACGGAATGTGGAGGCAAGTTATCAAAAAAGGAAAAGAATGAAATGGTTAATCCAACATTTTTCAATAGCTTGGTTGGTAGCTTACACCAATTGACTTGCATTAGACCGGACATCCTTTATGATGTTGGAATTGTTAGTCGTTATATGGAGGCACCAACAACTACTCATTTAAAAGCTGCCAACATGATTCTTCTTCGGTATATCAAAGGGATAATCGACTTTGGCTTATTTTACTTATCAGCAAATGATTTCAAGCTTGTCAGATATAGTGATAGTGACTGGGCTGGAGGCTTAGATGAACGAAAAATTACTACAGGGTTCGTGTTATATATGAGAGACACTATTTTTACTTGAATGTCAAAGAAGCAACTAATCGTTACCCTTTATACTTGTGAAGCTTAGTATATTGTTGCAACTTCATGTGTTTGTCATGCAATTTGGCTTCAAAATTTACTGAAGGGGTTAAGATTGCTGCAAGATAGAAGAACCAACAAAGATTTGTGTCGATAACAAGTCAGCTATACCTTTGGCCAATAATTCTATTTTTCATTATCAAAGTAAACATATCGACACACACTATTACTTCATCAGAGACTACATCACAAGAAAGGATGTACAAATAGAATATATGAGACTCATGATCAATTAGTTGATCGATATATTCATCAAGCCTCTCAAACATAAAGATTTTATTAGGATGAGAAGATAACATAAGATAACAAATCAAGCTTAAGAGGGGGTGTTGAAAAGTAAACTTGATTGGGCCTTTTAATTGAGCCCATAATCTATAAAAGTCATTAGAAAATTCTATGGCTACGATGGGCGGCTTGTTAATACAACCCAACTTATATCAAACTTTCAACATTATTGAGGATTTTGATGTTACTAAACATAAGAAATGCTTCTATTTTTTAACTTCACATGCAACCATCTAATATTTTTGGAGAGCTAGAAATGATAGATTGTTTGGCAACTCCTTTGATTTCCATGCCATGGTATTTGAAAAAAATCAAAAGAGTTGTGATTTATAAAACCTCCAAATGGAAAAGCTTTCACTTAATTCAACACTTGCTACAATAAGCTATCTATGCTTAGTTGCTATGGTTTTACCCTTCTATGCAAATTAGACTTGTGCTAAGTTGTTAGAATTCGATCTTTATTTCCTAGGGAGTTTTTTTTCGAAAGTTTATAATAAATGTTGGTGTATATACCAGCTACCCCTTAGATATCCGATCTCTCTCGGCAACCAGGGTTTGCATCTGTTCTTCATCAACTAGGGAGTTTTTTGAAGGACTAAGATAAATGATGGTGTACACTAGCTGCCCCTAGAACGGTATCTCCCGCCAACCAAAAGCCTTTTTTACCGTCTCTGATGATGATTTTTTCTAATGGGTGTTCATATTTTGCCTTGCATTGTAAGTCATTTAGGTGCTTTTCTATTTTTCTCTTTACAAGTTGTGAATCCTTTTGACTTCTCGCCCGCTGTTGCTCGTTTTGTTATGATCAATTTGTTGGTTTGTGAAGAACGAGATGCAGCGAAAGAACAGAGAAACAGACGCAAGAATTTTTTTTTCTTTTCCCAAAAACACGTGTTATATATAAATATATATATAATTTTTTTTCATTTTTTTCATTATTTTTTTTTTTATATCTACTAGAAATCAAATGGGCATTAGGTTTATTTTACATTCTCTGCTAAAGAACAAGAAGCAGCGAATGAATAGAGAAACAAATGCAAGAAGAAGAAGAGCGTGAACAGGAAATAGAGAGTATATTATTCATCGTCATTTGAGTACACCAAAGTAATCTATATATAGACTAGGTAAGTAGGAAATGTGATGGCTGAGCCACTAGAAATCAGCCACCTGTAAAGTGAACAAAATACAAAATACAATATATATTTATTACTCTAATATCCCCCTGCAAATTGATGGGTCTTGAATGACCGTCAATTTGTGTCGTAGTGCATGAAATCGGGGTGTTGAGAGTGGTTTGGTGAAGATATCGGCAATTTGGTTGATTGTACTTATAGGTAGTAGACGGATGTTGTTTTGCTGAATATGATCCCGAACAAATTTTTGATCAATCTCAATATGTTTTGTACGGGCATGAAACACCGTTTTATTTGCGAGAGCGATTGCGGAGGTATTATCGCAATACAAATCTATAGGTTGATCTAAGGAGATGCCGAACTCGGAGAGAAGACGGCGCAACCATACTATGTCAGACGTGAGAGCTGCAAGCGAACGATATTCAGACTCCGTAGACGATCGTGCTACCGTGTGCTGCTTTTTAACTTTCCACGAGACTAAGGTTTTGCCAAGAAATGAGCGAAAACCAGATGCGGATTTCCGAGAGACAGGGTCACCGGCCCAGTCAGCATCTGAAAAAGAAGTAAGGAAAAAATCAGATTTTGTAATGGGAATACCATAAGTTAACGTACATTTGATGTATCGAAGAAGACGTTTGAGGAGATAGAAGTGCTGGGGAAGCGGACTGTGCATATGTTGAGACAATTGATTTATGCTAAATGATATGTCCGGTCGGGTTAACGTCAAGTACTGCAAGGAGCCTATTAGTTTACGGTAGATGGTTGGATCCGAAATAATGGGATCAGTGGGGATCTCAGCGGGAAGCTTTGCCGACGAAGGGTTGGAGAGAGGATTACAATTTTTCATGTGTGCTTGCTGAAGAATGGATTTGGCATATAGTTCTTGGGATAGGAAATACTGATTGTCAGTTTTGTTTATTTTGATGCCAAGGAACTCGTGTACGTTGCCAAGCTGTTTGATATCAAATCTAGTATTGAGTTGGCTGATTATGTTGGATATTTCCTGCATGTTATTGCCAGTAACAAGTATATCATCCACGTAAACTAAAAGAAAAATTTACGTTTTATTGGAGACATAGGTTAACAGAGACGGATCAGCATTGCTATGTTTAAACCCGAGAGAAATGAGGTAAGAACTGAAAGTATTATACCACTGACGAGGTGCTTGCTTGAGACCGTAAATAGCTTTGTGTAATTTGCAAACATACTCGGGATGAGAGGCATCCTCAAAACCTTTTGGTTGAGACATAAATACCGTTTCATTTAGAGTTCCATGTAAGAAGGCGTTGGCGACATCAAGCTGCTGCATGGGCCACTCATGATGAATAGCAATTGCAAGAAGAATCCGTATTGTAGGAAGCTTAGCCACAGGACTGAAGGTTTCTGTGTAATCAAGTCCAAATTCTTGGTTGTTCCCAAGAGCGATGAGGCGAGCCTTGTATTTGGCGATAGAACCGTCTGCATGAAGTTTCGTTCGATATGTCCATTTACAGCCTAGGACCTAGGCGTTGCTTGGAGGAGGAATTAAACTCCAGGTTCCTTGTCGCTGAAGCGCAAAGAACTCAGAAGCCATCGCCTTCCGCCAGTCCGGGTGTTTGATAGCCTCGGTATAGGAGGATGGAGTGTGCAAAGTATCTGTAACATTAGAAATGTGAGCAAGATTGAGACGCTTAATTGTTTTTAATTTCCCGGTTTGGGTCCTAGTGACCATATGGTGAGGATGACAAGTAGCAGTGGACGACGAGATGGCATTGGACGGTGGTGCAGAGGGGCTAGGTGAGACGGTGGTAGCTGGGTTGATAGTGCTTAGTTTGGGTTGATTGGCAGAGGGAGTAGCGATCTGATTGGTGTGAATGATCGGCACCGATGTAGTAACGGAAGTAGGAGTAAGCATAAACGGAGATGCATTGATTTCAGTAGAAGATGGTTGGGATGCGGTAGTTGAAGAGAAAGGAAAAGAATGCTCGTTAAACTGGGTGTGCCGAGAAATAATTATCTGATTAGTGTCTAGATCAAGACACTTGTATCCCTTGTGCTGGTCAGAGTAACCCAGAAAAACGGAGGATTTGGCTTTGGGTTGAAGTTTGTGACGAGTGTGCGAAGGAAGGAGTGGGAAGCATTCGCAACCGAAGACACGGAGATGACTATAGTCAGGTGGGCGATTGTGCAGAAGTTGAAAGGGAGTAAGATTTTGAGTTATGGACGAAGGCTTGCGATTGATAAGGTAAACGGAGGTAAGGACGGCTTCAGGCCAGTAGGTATACGGCATAGATGAGGTAGATAACAATGTTCGAGTAGTTTCGATTATGTGACGGTGTTTGCGTTCGACAACCCCGTTCTGCTCAGGGGTGTACAGGCACGAAAGTTGATGTGTAATACCATTGCTTAGAAGAAAATTGCGAAGGTTATTGTTAACGAATTCTTTGCCACCATCAGAACGTAAGATCTTGATTTTCTTGGAAGTATAATTTTCTATGGCGTTTTAAAATTTATGAAAATGTTAGTAACATCAGACTTAAAATGCATAGGAAAAAGCCAACTAAAACGCGAAAAATCATCAACAAAAAGCACATAGTAACGATAGCCGTGAGTAGAAGAAATTGGGGCCGGTCTCCAAACATCGGTGTGAATTAGATCAAGAATCGATTCACATCGGTGCTCAGCTTTAGAAAAAACAGTTTTATGAGCTTTGGATGTAGTACAAGCAGAACAATGTGAAAAATGTGTATTAATCTGTAGCTGAGGATTTGCACTTGAGATAGAGTGCATTATGTTGCTGTTTGGGTGACCAAGACGACGGTGCCAAGACGCGGAGCTGGTGGATGCCACCGAAAAAGCTTGAAAGGATGAGGACTGTGGGACCTTCGGTAGAGAGTAGAGACCATTGCTATAGGGTCCGCGAAGAAGAACTTTTTGTGTCGTCAAATCCTTGAAGACAAAGCCGGAATGATCAAACGTTATGGAAATTTGATTATCTTTTGTAAGCTGCGAAATAGAGAGCAAATTAAATTGAAAAGATGGTGAATGAAGTATTTGGGAAAGAATCAACTTACGAGATGGGGTCGGTAACAATCCCTCACCTGAGTGACTGATGTTAACCGAACGCCCATCGCCCAATGTAACCGAGTCAGAACCGTGGTAAGGCTGGGAAAGAGACATGTTCTCCAAGGAGTTCGTAAGATGAGAAGAGGCTCCCGAATCCAAGAACTAGTTGGTAGAGGAGTGATCACCGGTTGCAAGAAGAGCTTTCTTGGATGGATTTGAGGTGGACGGTGTGTATTGGAGGTTCAGACGACGCCAACAAGATTGCACCGAGTGTTCCTTTTTGAGACAAATTTGATAGATGACGGTACTAGATTCAGACGTTCGGCTAGAGTTGTCCGGTTTAGCATAGGAGCTTCGACCTTTTGAGCGGCGATCACGTCCACGGGATGAATAGAAGGCGTTTTTCGGTTCAGTGACAGTCGTTTCTTTGGCTGCGTCGGCATTAATGTGAATTTCTTCGCTTAGCAGAAGAGAGTAAAGGTTATCCAGACTTATGGGATTGAGCATGGTGCGAATTGCGGTCTTGAAGGATTGGTAGGGACTAGGAAGACCTTTCAAGATATATAAAATTATATCTTCACTATCAACGGAGGACCCGGCGGCAGCGATCTGATCTACCATAGATTTAATTTCGGACAGATACTGCATCATTGTTTGATTTTTGAGAGAGACGTTGTGCAGTTCGTTCTTAAGCCGTATAACCTTGGAACGATTTGTAGATTGAAATCTTGTTTCAAGGCTACTCCAAATTTCAGCTGTGGTTTCAAGATTGATTACATAGGGAAGAACGGATGCCGATATTGTGGAGCAAAGTGCTGCGGCGAGGTTCTGATCAGTCAGAATCCATTTATTGAAATCAGGATTTTGCACCGTGGAGCCATCAGAGTGATGGATGGTTGGGTTCGGAGGTAGGCTTTCTGGATCAAGAAACTTGCTGAATCCGTTTGCCTTGAAGATCTTGGTTATTTGAGACTTCCACAAGAAATAGTTGTCCGAACCTAGTTGAGTATGAACAGTGTTCTTGAGGTTGGAGACAACAAATTTGAGTGTAGAAGATATGAGCGGATCTTCGGCATTCGTCGTTGAGTCAGATCTGTCGCCGATCTGGGACGTAGAGGAGCTTGCCATTGTTGACGAGCTACCTTCCCCGCTCTGATACCATAAAGAACAAGAAGCAGCGAATGAACAGAGAAACAAATGCAAGAAGAAGAGCGTGAACAGGAAATAGAGAGTATATTATTCATCGTCATTTGAGTACACCAAAGTAATCTATATATAGACTAGGTAAGTAGGAAATGTGATGGCTGAGCCAGTAGAAATCAGCCACCTGTAAACTGAACAAACTACAAAATACAATATATATTTATTACTCTAATATCTGCAAAACGAACTTTTTGAGCAATTTTTAGCCTTCTTTGAACCGGCTACGCACTGCTTTCTAAGTAGATGCAAACTATGGTCATAGAACTTTTGGTTTAAAGCAGCTCAAGGTTTTTAAATTTGTTCCATATATTAAAACCTTGGTCTATTTTTCGTTATGTGATGTATTGTAAATGAAATTCAATCCAGAATTAATTTCTCTTTTTTTGCATTGTTTCTATATTAATGGTCTGCATTTGTGGTGATCAGAACCTCTCCCAGCTCGCATTGATCAATTATGATTTGCTTAGCAAGGGCTGGAAGGATGGAGAATCAACACCAGATTCTTAATCGTGCTCTCTTAAAGCTATAATTTTATACGAGTGGTGGAACCATGGGGGATGACAGCTTTCTCAACTGTACACGGTCGTTGTAAATGTATGTTCATGCAAGCTTTTCCTCCCTTTCTATTAAGATTTCGTTTGGGATAATTTTCTTATTATTTTTTAAAGCAATTTTTTAGTTAAAAAAATTTCTAACGAAAGAAATTTTAAACTAAAAACTTACTTTTAAAAGTGATAAAAAAGTTGTCTCAAACATGAGAGATTATTTTATACGGATAACAGATCATCCGAAGGTAAATTAGAGCGCACAATGTCACATGGTACACGGCGGGTATACAATCGTGATACAAAGCAAATGGATGATGTTGCGTGCTCTGATTCACCTCCAAATGGGATCCGGCGTCCGTTCGACGTCCCCACCGAATAATTTTTTCCCAAAACAAAGCTCATTTCTCCTATTTATTCATGATTTCCAATCCTATGCAGAGGTAGGAGCTGAATCTACAGATCCAGAGAGCAATCATTCGCCCTCTTATGGAGATGAAATGTTTCACATCTGGAGTTAGGATTTAGGCCTATTTTATAAACTGGCTAATGATTTTTTTACTTTGATTTACATGCTGAGGAATTCAGTT
Source organism: Dendrobium catenatum (assembly GCF_001605985.2). NCBI lineage: Eukaryota > Viridiplantae > Streptophyta > Magnoliopsida > Asparagales > Orchidaceae > Dendrobium > Dendrobium catenatum. Next base: position 837,330 of record NW_021319610.1, read on the forward strand.
ATGTTGTGTATATGAATCCAGTGCTTTATTGGAAAAATGAAATAAAAAATAAAAAAAATTCGGTGAGATTATTCTGAGTAAATTTAATCATGATAAATTTGAGATTTCTTTTTATTTTTTAGAGGTGGTTAATTATTCATATATTATACACGTTTTAACGTATATTTCAATCAAAATATTTTGAACCCAAAATTACCCTATTTATTTATTAATGAAGCCCTTTACTTTTAGTCTTTGCCCATCACATTTGTATTTACTATTTAAGCTTAAGCCATAAAAAAAAAAATTAGACTTCGATACAACTTTCAAGTATAAAAATTTTAACTTTTGTATTAAAAAATTATTTAAATTTTAACTTTTGTATTAAAAAATTATTTTAAAAAATAATAAAAAAAACATCTCAAACGGAGCCTTAGATGATAGCTAAAACATCCACCTAAAAAAACTAAGGTGAGCTGCGTGCGTGGATGAGATAATTTCAAAGCCTTTCAATACAAGTTGTGCTCAAAATTGGACTGGCAGGTCTTGGAATTAAGTGATAGCAGTGGCTTCTACTGTTGCCTGAATAAGACAATTTTTACAGCAATCTGAAAGCTCGAGAAATGAGCTTGTGGCTCACTTTCATATTGAAAGTTCATGTAGAAACTGCTGTAGCAACTCGAGGGTTATAAAAAGCTTATATGAGAGAGAGAGAGAAAATTATGTTAGATTATAGGTGTTAATAAATGGCCTAATATGTCAATCTTATTCAGATCAGACTTGAAAAATCCAGATTCTGATTGACCCGTTTAATGAATGGATTAGATTTGAGTTGTGAATTCCAACCAATTTATTAAACCGGTTGGGTTTAGATTGACTTTCTAACTCAATTTTGACCCAAAAATGACACAATTAATATTTTTTTTCTTGAACTCTTTTATTTGTTGATATAATCTTTTTATTTTTTATCAATTAATCTAAAATTTATGATTAACAAGTTAATATAAATATTTTGTAATTAAAATGAATTATCGGATCTGGTTCAAATTTACATATTCGGATTTAGGTCGGATTTGTTGAACCATTTTGATACATCTATATCAGATTACACTGGTCAAATTTTTGTGAGAACGAATTTAAATTTTTTTTTTTTGAAATATTTTAGGGCTGGGGAGACATTAATTTTTTAATTATAATTAGCTGAAGAACTATAAGCAATTTCAGAGCTTTTTGCTGTCAATTTCGACAAACAGTTACCACAAGAACAGTGAGGGGCTCATAGTTGCCCACGAAGCCATTAATGCCCTACTTGAAGTAATGGAGCCCATTTGAAGCTAATCACATTTGTCCTTTCTTCCTCTCTCACTCACTGTACTACTTATCAGGTTCGGAGCGCAGCACACATTTTTTTTAATTAGCATGTTTGATAGAATAATTTAAAATTACTAATCACACTTATTGCATCCTAAAAAAATTGTAGAGATAGAAAGAGATATAATTTAGTGTCTTAATTTTGCATGAAGATTCAGCACATAAATATATGAGAATAAGGGTGTAGGGTTCATAAGAGACGCCAAAATTTTTATGTGGGAAACTCTAAAACGAGGAAAAATCATGGAGTCTATCCTAATTTCAATGAATTCGCTAGAATTGATGGTTGAGTACAAATGATGTCTTTCCTTGGGGGGAGGTTTTATGTAGCAAATAGACATTGTATAGAGTTTTTTACATGATAAATGTTCTTGAAAGAATGTTGACATGTATGTTTGATCAGTAGAATTGTATTTGTGTGATCGAGGTCGGAAAGATCATATTCGGCAGGAAAAAGTGGTAGGAGGGATCGTAGTCGATAGGTAATGGTGGTCGAAAAGATAGTAATCGGGAGGCAACGATAATCAAAATGGATCATAGTTGGCTGTCGACGGTGGTAAGAGTTGACTGTAGTCGGCATACAACGGTGGTCAGAATAATTGTGGTTGGAGGGTGATTGTGGTTTGAGTGGACCGTAGTTGACGAGAGATAGTGGTCGGAGTGAACCGACGGAGGTTGGAGTGGACCATAGTCGGCGTGTGACGGTGGTTAGAGTGGACCATAGTTGGCATCCGATGGTGGTCAGAGTGGATCTTAGTCGACGGGCGATAGTGGTCAGAAGGACCACAGTCGGCGGACGACAGTGGCCAGAAGGATCATAGTCAGCGGACGACGGTAGTTAGAATGGATAGTAGTTGGCAGGCGATGATGATAGGAGCTGACCATAATTGACGGGTGACAGTTGTCGGAAAGATCGTAGTCAGAGGGCGACGGTGGTCAAAGTGGACCTTAATCGGTGGGCGAGGATGGTCGGAGTGGACCGTAGTCGACGAGCGACGATGATTGGAGGGGATCATAGTCAGTGGGCTACGATGGTCAAAGTGGACCGTAGTCGACGTGCAATGGTGGTCAGAGTGGGTCATAGTCGACGAGCGACAGTGGTCGGAGTGGACTGTTGTCAAGAGATGATGGTTAGAAGGACTATAGTTGGGCTATGATTTGTGGACGGGTGGAAGTCTAATGAAGGTCAGCGGTCAAGCGAAATTTCGGCAATAGTCGGTAGGCAAGAGAGCTCCCATATTTCTTTTCCTCTCTTTTCTTGTTTTTTATTTCCTCCCCTCTTCAATGAAGAATGTGCGATTTATTTATAATTTTTCAAGAGTAGCATGACCAATAAATATGGAGAAGATCAAGTGCATGTTGTGAGCATTTCAAAAGGATGGCTGATATCAACTCCCTTGATCACGGATTGTTTATCAAGAATTCTCTTAATGAAGCCATAATTTGGCAATTTTGGGCTCATTGGATTCGTCTCGTAGAGCCTCTCGATTCAATTATAAGCATATCACATATGCATATCATTTGGTTATCCAATTAATGATATGAAGTTTCCAAATAGGCTTTAGGCCTTAAATTTGGACCCATCTTGGTTCAAATTGGATCGATTTTGGTATCGTTGGATTTGTATATTCGAGTCCTTCAGTTTGACTATAAGTTTGCTGAAATCGGAGTTTGAATAGTTCCAAATCTAATTTTGAAGGTTTTTAATTCATACATGTATCAAAATTCGTGCTTAATCAAGATATTTTTTGATGAGATATCAACATTGATTCCTTGAATTAGTTTTTGCTCTGCAGCTAATATATCATTTGAATATAATTTTTAGGAGTTTTTGTCAATCAAGGCGAATAATTCTCACGTAAGGAGATTCGATAAGCGACGTGAGGGTCTTGGATTTGGCTTCATTTGAATTTTTTATTCAGTTTTTCCACTTAAAAAATGGTTTACGTACGACAGATTTGATTTGTCATTAAAAGAGAGAGTGTAAATGAAATCCTACGCTAAACATTTCTATGGCTCTATAGAAGTAGCAATAAATATTTTATAATGTATGGTTTATGTAATCATCAAAGTCTTGCGTTGGCTAATCCATTAAATAAATAATGGTTTTGAAAATAAGATCCGATTAGTCAGTTCGATTGATTCAATTATGAACTAGTCCTATGACTGAATCAATCGAAGTCGAGATCATTTTTGCAGAGAATCGGTCGGAACCTGCGATTGAATTGGTCGACCGATTCGATTTTTTAAGAAATATAGATCGTTTTCTGACCTACCAAGTTCAACATCTCTCCAATTTATATTTTTTTAGACTTTTATATTGAATATTGTTATTATTTTAAGTTAAATATCATATAAATAATTATATTGATGTCCCAAAGTTTTGATTTATAATAATATTAAGAAAATTTAGTAGTAATTAAAGTATCCTGATTTAGATTATTATATATTTGATTAATAAAAATATTATTATTATATCATTTAAATCATATTAAAATAAATTTAATAAATTATGACATCAATTTAATCTTGATTGAACTAATATTGAATCTTAAACCTATCATTTTTTCTGTTCAATATCTAATCCAATTTTCAAAACCTAAACTACATTAGATATTGATCAAAGCTGGCCTTCATGTTCCCAACTAAGCATTTCGATCGTTTAATTTTTTTTATAAATAAGCGCGTCAACAAAAACACATTCACAAACAATGCGTCTTTTTTTGGAGGTCATTTAGGTCAATTAAAATCATCCGCAATCGAACGGCATACATGTGATTATCATCCGCCAAACAATCCAACCAAATCTGTTTTCACCTGCTATTCTTCGGGAATGAACAGTGCGATGCCAATATTCTTCGCACTATTCTCACATCCTATTTTTTCTTTGTTCGGAATTTGCCGAAAAAGCGCGTGAAAGAGGAGAAAGACAATTACCACTGGCAGCGAGATGAAAAAGCGGGCGAAATGGAGTTCGATTAGAGGCAAATTACCGTATTTTGGAGTGGAAAGTGAGCTTTTCAGTTGGAGATGCCCTAAATCAAACTCACACACATCATATATACATGAATCGAACCCAAAACTTCTTGATAGACAATCAAAACTCTCGATCAACAAACCAAGTCGAGCAGCGCAAATAGTATTCCCACAACAATAAAAATAAAACGTTAGAAAGTGTGGCTTGAAGAAGCATATAACGACAACTAAAGGATCTGAAGATGAAAAGCCGGTCACGTAACTGCGTTATCTGGAAAATAGACTGTGCAGCTGTTTCCATTGCAGAATATATCTTATATAAAAGCCATGATTGAGGAGTCAGCATCTCCAAAGATAAGGAGAGCAATTCAAACAGTACACAGCTGGCTGATATTTCAGGTCGATAATTCTATTAAGAAACAAAAAGATTCATCTAAGCAACCTGATTTTGATCGTTAGAATGTGGTAATCTGACAAGATTACTCGACGCTTATTATATTTGTTGCAGAAAGGTATCCATCGACCATCTCAGCTGTCATCTTCTGCTAATGAGCCATATGTAGCATTTAAGACTCATTTCATGCTATTGATTTGTGGTATTTGTAACGTAATTAATCTAATCTGCTATGGTTTGGCAGACGATGATAAAGCCATGAAAGAGACGTAATTTTTAGTCAAATTGATAATCTGGATGCAAGATCTACTTTGTCCTAATCATATTTGGTTGATCAATGTTTGATACAACACCAAAATCACTTTGATTGGGCACGAATCTCGGTGCAAACACAAGTTGAAAACTTCTAAATTAAAATTTGGAATTAATCAAACTCCGACTTCAACAAGCTTAAAGTCAAATTGATAATCTCGAGGAGATAAACTCAATGACACCAAAACTAGGCCAAATGAGCCCAAATCAAAGGATCGAAGTCAATTTAAATGCTTTAAAGGATTAATTGGATGACAAAATGATATCCAAATTATGACATGCTTAAGTCGAATCAAGCGGCTCGACGAGATGAATCCAACGAGCCCAAGATAACTCAATTCTAACTTCATCCAAGCACTCAAATGCTCAATAAATGATCAATGATCAAGAGAACTAATATTAGTCGTTCGATGGAACACTCCCAATATGCCCTTGATTTTCTTGATAATTACAAGTCGTGACACTCCAAAAAAATTATAAATGACATTTCATTATTAATAGGGCGGCAAACAAACCGAACCGAGCCGAGTATGTGAATGTTCATGTTTGAGTTTGTTTATTATTAACTTGTTCAAGTTCGGTCCATGTTTGATTCAAGCTTTATTGTTTGTGTTCATGTTTGGTTCGTTTAAATTGATGATGTTCATGTTCGATTCATGTTCGGTTCGTTTAGTGTTCATCAAGCTTTTAACAAACAAACCTTAACAAGCTATATTCGTATTTAGTGATTTTTTTTAAACTATCAAAAAAGCATGTTCACGAACAAATCTAATGAGTATTCTTGAGCTATCAAATGAGCAAGATCATGAATATATACATAACTAGTATTTTCGTGTTACCAAATGAGCTTGTTCATGAACAAACGATCTATGATTCATTTTATATTTGTTCATGAACATCTTAAACAAACAATCTAGTAAACATGGACAAATGTGAAATGCCTCTTGTTCATGAACAAATTCATTCTATTGAATGTATAAAATAAAATGAAATTAAATTTATAATAAAAGTAGTTGTCTATTTAAAATGAAAATATGATTAATCTATATGAATCTATTTATTGAGCTTATTCACGAGTTCTAACTCGAATATGAATCGAGCTTTTATCGAGCTTGTTCACGAGTTTCAAATGATGTTGTTTGTGAAAATAAATGAACGTAACACATTAGTGTTCAAGTTTATTTATTTAAGGATTGAGTATTAAAAATATTATTCAAGTTTGTTTGTTTAGTTAGCTAAACAAATCATAAACGAGCTTTAATTGAATTGAGTAAAGAGTAGCTCGTCGAACGTTTGGTTCACTTGCAATCCTAATTCTTAATATGACGATGGAGGAGAAAAGGAGAAAGCTTAAGAGTTCTCTTGCACTCTCCATCCAATGTTGTCACCGCCAGAGTTCTTGTCGACCTCTAATGCCCGCCGACTATGATCCCTCTTACCTTCGTCTCCAGTCGACTACAGTTCCTACGACTACTATTTATCGTTGACTACAGTTTCCTCTGACCACCGTCACTCGCCTACTACGGTCACTCTGACCACCATCACCCACCGACTACAGTCTCTCCGACCACCATTGCCTGTTGACTATGGTCCCTTCGAACACCATCGCTCATTGACTACGGCCACTACGACCATCTTCGCCTTCCGACTACGATCTCTCCTACCACCGTCATCCGACGACTACTGTTCTTCTTACCTCCGTAGCCTGTCGACTATGTTCATACTGACTAAACAAACAAAATGTCCACACTCTCTTAATAATAGCTTTCATGTTGTAATATTTTCTATACAATATGTATTTGCTACATTAAGCCAGTTCCCTCCTCCTATAAAGGGTATTATCTATAATCAACAACCAATACTAGTGGATTTATTCAAATTGGGCTAAGCCCCATAATTTTTCTCTTTTTTAAGATTTTTCATGTAAAAATCTTTGTGTCTCTTATGAATATTGCACTCTTATCTCTTATATGTTTGTGTGATGGATCTTCGTATAAATCTAGAACGTAAACTTTCATCTCTTTATTGTCATGAATATTCCAGGGCACAACACTCATAACCATATTTTTGTTGTTCTTAGCTTGAATTTGGTGGTTGACTACATTACTTTTGTATGCAATTAGTTGGATGTGCTCTTTCTTAGCACAACACTATAGGAAAAACGTGACAGCCAAAATCCATCAGAAATGACAATTATCTGATGAAAAAATTATCTTTTTGACTGTCATCTATTTGTCAGAAAGTTCACCGGAGGCTCGGAACTAACAAATTTTCCATTAGTGCAAGTCTTCGTTGGACGAAGGTATAAAAATGGCTTTAGACATGCTTAATAATACACCCTCTACCACTACTTAAATGTTGAATAAAAGGTCCTCATCAAAAAATTTAATCAAGGTTGGCCGATGAAGCGTTATGAAATTTTGATTAAATTTATTTAGATGTCACTCTCAAAATATTATAAATTGATCCTCTTTCTCCACATAAGAAAGTTAGATTTGATATCCCTAGGGTTATACTAAACATTCCACGCTAATGATGATCACTGCTAGTCACCATCATCATTTGACTACCATCATTATTCGACTATCATCATTGAATCACAGTTACTTAATACTTAGCAGTCATTGCCTGACTATTGTCACCAGCCCATCATTATTTGACCACTGCCATATGATAATCATAGTTCATTCACCATTATCTAATCTCTATGGTTAGAATATTATCGTTCCACCATTGTCTGATCATCATTATTTGAATACTTTCATTCGAATAGTGTTTCCAAAGTGATATTACTTGATTACCATCATCATCGCCTCTCTATTTCTCACATAACATCTACTATAACTAAAGCAAAAAAAAAAAATAAAAAAAAATACAAACTTCTAAAGTATATTGAGTTATTTGAATTGGGTCTACATTAATATTATATAATATATATTAGTTTGTGGCAAAGGATTTAAAAAATATTAAAATAAAAATTAAATTATTAGTCATTATATATATATCCTCTGAAGAAAATTCAAGACTACGTGGATGGATAAGTTCATCCCCGTTTGAGACCGACAACACCACTCGACTATACGAAGCGCAACATTTTTTATCCCCCTCAACTCGGTGAAAGGGCAACTGATCTCTCTACACAGCAAGAAAAATGGACGTTGCAGAAGCTCAAAAGGAAATATTAGGTAGCTGTTTCTTCGGGCCACTGAACGATCCCATCTAAGTCTATTCAATTTTAGCTCCAATTAATTTTATTTAATCTTCATGTTAAGTGATCTTGTTTAAGATTTCGTTTGGGATAGCTTCTGATCATAATTTTTTTTACTATTATTTTTTAAAAAATTTGTATTAAAATAAGCTGCTTTAAAAAACAGTAAAAAAATATTCTAGATGAAGCTAGTTGTCAACTTATTTAAAGATTTAATTTTATTCATTTATTTTATTGATTGAAATTAATTAATATGTATTCAAAGCATTGCTAGCAACCTGTTTATTTAGCTATGTTGGATTCATGATAATTGTTGCGTGTTAGAATATTCACGGTGGTTGTGAAGTGAGGAGCTTAACGTCTTAGCTTGTACGATGATTCAACATACAAAAAGATAAGAGAGAGAGATGCAATAATCATTAGAGACACTAGAATTTTACATGGAAAACCCCAAAATAGGAAAAAGTCATGGAGTCTTATCCAATTGAAATAATATCACTAGTGTTGATTGTTGATTACAAATGATGCTCTTCAATGGGAGAATATGTTGACTCAATGTAGCAAATATACACTATATATATAGAGCATATTATATAATTATAGCTGGGAGAATTCAATGACATGAGAGTTTTTCTCAAGAGAGTGTTAGCTTGTTCATCTGATTGGCAGGATAGAGGTCAAAGGGATCGTGGCCGACGAGCTGTGAAAGTTAAATGAATCGTAGCCATCGACGGAGGTCAAAAGGATAATGATCAACAACGGGGGTCAAAAGGACCGTGGTCGGTGAAGGAGCTTAAAAGGATCATAAGTAGTCAGGTGACGGTGGTTGGAGGGACCATAATTAGCAAACAACGAAGGTTGGAAGGGCCATAGTTGGACAATAGTGGTCGTAGGGACCGTAGTTAGTGACTGATGGTGGTTGGAAGGACCATAGTCGGGGGACAGTGGTCAAAGAGACCATAATAGGGCAATGGTGGTAGGAGGCACCCTATATAGTCAGAAAACGTTGGTCGGGAGGGACTATAGTTGGGAAATAGTGGTCGAAGGGACCTTAGTCGGATGGCAATAGAATTTAAAAGGACTGTAGTTAGGTGATTGTGGTTGAAGGGAAAATAGTCACCAGGCGATGGTGGTCAAAGTGATCGTAGTAAGGTGACCGTGGTCAGAGAGATCATAGTTGGCGGGCGATGGAGATTGAAAGAACAGTAGTTATGTGATGGTAGTCATAGGGACTGTAGTCGGCAGACGTTAGTGGTAAAAAAGATGGTATTCTAACGATAATGGTAAGAGGGATTATAGTCATATAGTGATGGTGGTCGGTGGTTGAAAGGACCATAATTAGGTGACAGTCGTCAGAGGGACTGTAGTTGAAGGGTGATGAAGGTCGAAAGGAACATAGTCGGCGATAGTGGTCGGAGGAACTATAAAGAATTGGTGACTGAGGTTGGAATGATCGTAGTCAGGAGGCATTGGTCAGAGAGACCTTAGTTAGCAAGTGATAGTGGTTGGGCGGAGAGCCGAGGATGGTGGCCAAACATAGGTCTGATGATGGTGGTCAGGCGAAGGTCTATTGTGGTGGCTGGGCATTGATGGTTAGCTGACGGTGGTGCCGGGGTGGAGCTCCAAGATTCTTCAAGTTTCAAAACTCTTTTGAATCAATAGCCCATAGTCCAAGCCTCCTCATTCATATTGTGAGTGGTGGCATATTTATAGATTTTGAGAGTGGTATGATTCATAAATATGAAGAAGATCAAGGGCATATTCCAGGTGCTCCATCGAACAACCCATATTGATTCCCACCATCATGGAGCACTCATCAAATATTTAAGTGCCTTAATGATGTTAGAATTAAGCATATATTCTTGAGCTCGTTGGATTCATCTCATCAAGCCACTCAATTTGACTAAATGCATGACATATTTTGATATCATTTGTTCATTCAGATAATGCTTTATAGCTTTTAAATATACTTTAAGCCCATGATTTGGGCTCAGATTGGACCGATTTTCATGTCGTTGGGTTTGTCTCATACATTGAGACGTTCAGTTTGACTATGAGTTTGTTGAAATTAGAGTTCAAATGATTCATGAATTAATTTTGAAAGTTTTCAATTCAGATATGCATCAAGATTCGTGCCCAATCAAGACAATTTTTTGTGAAGTACCAATAATATATAATGGTGGTTTATTCTCATGAGTAAAACAATTATTATTGTTTTAATCTTGTATCTCATAGAATAAATTTTGCATCCATTTGATGTGGTTTGCATCAATATGAGTTTTAATTATGTTAAAAAAATGAGAGATTTAATTATCCTTAAAATGTAAATAGAAGGACAATGATAATAAAAAAAAATAATAAAAAAGGACAATGACAAATTCTATCAAAATATTTCAATCTTAGAATTGTGTCATATTACTTAATTTTGGTGTTGTGGGTTTGATAAGTCATCAAAAATCATCTTTATTCAGAGATATATTTGAATTGGAAACATTCAAAATTAAATACAGGAGCATTAGAACTTCAATCTTAGCAACGTAGTTGAAAACTATAGGATATGAGTTGGAACATATGGTCTTTAAATTTGGATGGCTTATACTAAAATCGAGTGGCTCGATAAAACGAATAAAATGAGACTATCATATCTTAATTCTGACAATATTCAAGCAGTTAAATGCTAAATAAATGATTTACGATAGAGAAAATTATTATATGACATCTTATGGAGTTCTTTGAATTTTATCTATTTAACTGTCATGTCATTCTAAAAAATTTATAAATAGGCCATTACTCTCTACATGATGGGGTCCCTTGGTTAAGGGCTTGAAGAATCCAAATGCTCAACCTGAGTATGATCATCACAAGTAATCGGCTGACATTTATCATTGGACCTTCCCTACCCAACTGCCATTGTTAAACCATTAACCAACCAATCGTCATTGTTGAACCTCCACCATCAAACAATTTGTCGCCTAATTACCAGCATAAAAATTTTTACTACCTTACCACCTCCGTTAGACCTTCATCGCCCAACCACAATCATTTTACCTTTCACTGCTTGAGCGTACCTTTGGCCTATCACTGTCGCATGATCAATGCGTCGAACCTTTTGTAACTCAAGTACCCCAATATTCCAAATGGACTTTGCCATATTTTATATAAATTCTTCAAATTCTTGTAATTATGCTATCTACAAGTTAAGGAATTGGTCAATATTTGTAATATGGGAATCATCTTAGTTGAGAAAGACCACCTAGTTTTTTCCCTATTAAGTTTTCCACCAAAAAAAAAAACTCTATTTTATCCGAGCTCTTTAATTTATTTGTCTATGAGTTGGATTTTCGTGGAAAGTTAGTATGCAAAATTCACACATTGTACCACTGTACTTTTTTTAGCCTGCAACATTGTTCATCTTATCAAGATGTTTATTTAACTATGTTAATATCAACTTTTCTATCGTTGGATTCATTTTATCATGACGTGCAATTCATTTATAAGGTTATTAAAATTGAATGTTGGATAGTCATGGATTTATTTTTTGAAGTATACATCTAATGCATATAGATTCATGTCCATCAAATGAATTTTTTTTTTTTTTTGGAGATTTGTCAAAGTTAAATAAGAATTTTGAGGCTATATGCTTTAAACAAACATAACTAAGTTATTTGGTTAGCTAAAAAAAGACAAATTAACATAAACTGATATGATAACTATGTTAATAAGTCTCCAAATGATTGTAACAGTAAAAATAAGCCCTATGAATAGTTGAACTAAGGATTCAATTATTCTAATTAATAATTGGCACAATAAACAAGAAGCAATAATTTAAATACTGTAAAAACCAATGACTAATTTTTCATCAAAAATAGTTTAGGTTAACTAATTAAAACTTGTAAATATATAGATTAATAAATAATTTAATTAGTTAAATTAATTTGTAATTAACTACTAATTATTTATATATAAAGTTTTTTTAATCAAACAGCCATAAGATTATAATGAACTCTATATTAAATAAAATAGATTAATTATGAGAAAGAGAAGATAAAGATAGGAAATCCCAGAAACGTAAAACGGGCCCCGCTACGGCCCCACCTCATGGGACCACCATCGAATTAGGAATTGAAGTCGCCGCGGCGGGAAGCGATAGCCAGCACAAATGATCCCAGTCGACGACTACGACCCGCGCAATAACGACCCATGGGGCCCGCTCGAAATCCATCCTCCATTCTCCTCAGCCAATAGAATCGCACAAAAACCGATACCCGTTCCACCCCCAGCCAATCCTGCCACACTGGACCCCACCCAGTCCTCTAACGTCCCAAGCCCACACTCCCTCCCCTCCCCTGTTTTTCATTAATCCCCTTTCAGCGAACCACGCAGCTATGGACGAACGCGACCGAAAGCATCGATCGGCCGCAAACGCCGTAGGCGGAAGCACCGCGCGCGCCTGCGACGGTTGCCTCCGCCGAAGAGCGCGTTGGTACTGCGGCGCCGACGACGCTTTCCTCTGCCAAGCTTGTGACTCCTCCGTCCACTCCGCCAATTCCCTCGCCCGCCGCCATCAGCGCCTTCGCCTCCACACCGCTTCCTTCTCCTCTTCCCCTTCCCCTTCTCCCTCACCTACGCCTCCCCCAATCTCATGGCGAAAACGCAAGGCCCGTACTCCGCGGGGGCACCACCAGCCCAAGTCCGTCAAGCCGGAGCCCCTCGTACCTGACCTCGAGAAAGAAGATGAAGAGCTCGAGATGCAGCTTATGTGCTGCGTCCCGGTGCTCGACCCTCTCTTCAACGATTTCTCTTCAGCCAGTTTAGAAGCCAAGCCGATTTCGGGCTACGGACTGGATGCGGGGCCCGGCGGCCCGTCTATTGAGATCGATATGGAGAATCTGGATGTAGAGTGTCTTCTTGGCGTTGGGCTTGATGATGTCCACGAAAGTTCTCTCTATATAGACGGATTTACTGCTGTGGATGAAGAGGATTTGAGTCGGATCAAGATGGAGTTTGAGTATGACGCCATGGGAGATGAGATGGAGCTGTGTCACGAAGCGCAGGGAGTCGTCGTTGCTGTGGAGGAGCGGAAGGAGAGAGAACTATGTGAAGGGGTTGTGAAGAAGATGGGTTTGAGGTTGGACTATGATGCGGTCATCGACGCTTGGTCGCGAAGTGGATGCAGCTCGCCGTGGTCCGGTGGTGACCGGCCGCAGCTCGATTCGGATGGTTACTTGCCTTCTCTAACGGTAAAATATCGTGATCATATAAATTTTAAAGTCATCAGATTTGTTTATAGATTAGTAAACTCTATTCGAAGAATTAATACTATGCAAATCTAAAAATAAATAGAAGGATTTTAAAAATGGATTAAAGAAAAAACAAAATATACTTATGGTATTGAATTTGTTCATAATAACATTTAATGATGATGATTATTATTTTTTCTTCATGTAGGGTTTGTCACAAGCTGGTGGAGCTAGTTGGAGCAGAGGGAGGTGGGCAGCTAGCGGGGGAGAGGAAAGAGAAGCGAGAGTGACGAGATACAGAGAGAAGAGAAGGACGAGGCTGTTCTCCAAGAAGATACGCTACGAGGTGAGGAAGCTGAACGCCGAGAAGCGGCCGAGGATGAAGGGCCGCTTCGTCAAGCGCACCACCTTGTCGGCCGGCGGTCCAGGCCAAGCCCCCTACGGCCAGTATTAGTTGACGACGACGATGACGCGTACTGGAAATGGCAGGGAAGCTCATAAATTAGATAGTTTTAGTATATATTCAGAAATAAAGAAAGGCGCGCAGCGATCGATCAACCGCTGCTTTTCTGTGTTAATTAATTAACTTGGTACGTAGTTCTTTCTTCTTCTTTTTTCTTGATTTTTGAATATGAAGAGAGAGAGACGCTGCTACTGGTTCTCTTGTGTACATTAATCTCTTGCTTCTGATCAGTCTTCCGCTGATAGAAGGCGCTAGCTAGCTCTACTGATCACTGTATTTAAGCTTTATATAATTATATCAGATTTCAAATGCTCAATCTTTGTTCTTTTTTATGCGGGGACTCAACTCTATTGCATTAATATTGGTGCTTCTTTGATATATTTTGAAAGAAAATTATTGTAAGAATTTTAACGAATTTTGTATCAGAGTGAACTTCAAAAAGCTGCATTTGCGTTGAGATTGTTCTTAGATATCATAAATCATAGCACTGATTTTAATGTAAATTCAAGTAATTCAGAGTTCATATTGACGTAAAACAAATCGATCGGAATATTCCTATGAAATGTTTTGCTTTATTGTGAAAGGATTCGTTATATGATACGTATGGACAAGCTGCTTGTTCTTTTCATTAATCTTTTGTTGATTCTGATGTTCTTGTCTGAGTAATTTTTTAAAAAGATAATAAAATATCTGAAAGGATGTGATGAATATTACTGTTTTATACGAGCATTTTTTTTTTCTTTTGGCTTTTTATGGTGCTATCAAATCAAATTCTAACAAGCTTAGTCATGTATGGGAGAAGAAGATGATAAACGAAGATTAGGGAAGTGAGAAAAGAAGATGATGAGAAGAGAGAGAGAGAGAGAGAGAGAGAGAGAGAGAGAGAGAGAGAGAGAGAGTAAAGAAACCAAAATTTACAGTGGGGCAGGTTAGTCAATATTTCATAACTTTAAATTCCATTATATTAAATTAATTACTAAAAGAAAAGTTATATATCCTATGTATCTAAATGATTAGTAATAACATGATAAGATCAAAGCATAATTCAAATTCAAATAAAAAATTTATTCGAACTATAAGAATAATTTAACAAAAGAATAGTTTATCATAATTTTAAGATTTTGTTGAAAATAAAATTAATTTATGGTATGCTTGAGAAAGTTTTCTAGCTGCTTTATTTTTCAAGCAGGCAGCCATCACAATTCTTTTAGCTACTGATTTTTTACTACTTTTCTAAAAATTTTGTGGCAAAAAAATTATTTTTTGCAAGAAGAATAATTAGAAATTTTTCTCTTGGTAACTTTATGAGTAACTTTATAAAACATCATACTTATTTCATATAGACTCTTAATTATGTTATTTCAATATATTTCATATTAAAAAAAATCTACTCTAAAGATGGAGATTTGGAATGATAATACTAGCTCAGAAATTAAAGGGTTTTAATATTAGGCAACGTCGACTGTGAGGAAGAGAGATCGATCAATAGGAAATTAAAGAGATGGATGATTTTTTTTTTAGGAAAAGATAAAAAGGAGAAACTTCTCAAAAGAAAAAAAAGAATAATGGTATAAGGTATTTCTTTATAATATTAACAAAATTCTAAGAAAAATATATCTAAAAAATTTTCATTCTTTTCCTAAAATGGTTCAAATTTGAGTCAAATACGGAGCATCAATGATACAAATTTTATGAATGACTAAAGACTAGATGGATGAGAGTGATATAAACCTAATAAAAAATCAATTGGAAATAGTGAAATAAAACTAAATACGTGATGATCAGATAAATTTTAGTTTGCTTATAATTGATGTTT
Organism: Dendrobium catenatum; assembly: GCF_001605985.2. Lineage (NCBI taxonomy): Eukaryota > Viridiplantae > Streptophyta > Magnoliopsida > Asparagales > Orchidaceae > Dendrobium > Dendrobium catenatum. Next base: position 853,089 of record NW_021319610.1, read on the forward strand.
CTTTTTTTGCTAAAACTCATTTATGGATGCAAATTTTATTATAGCAGGAAAATAGTTACAAGATCCTTAAAGGGAACTACAGCTCGCAAAATCCCCAAATACAATAAAAGAGAAAGAAAACCTAAAAAGCACAAGATCCCAACTAAGATACACAAAGAAACCAATAAATAAAAGCATGATTAATAAGAAGCCAAACCCAAAAGGAGCCCAAGCATAGACATTTAACGAGAGGAATTAGGATTTAGGACCTCCAACAGGAACCTGCAAAATAGAAACAATAGAGGCAAAAAAAAAAAAAAAAAAGCAATACCTAGAGCTTGGAAATACATAGACTACAACATTCTTCAACAATGATTGACCGAAAATAAATTGGGAATCAACAAATCCACCAAAAAAAGCCCAAACATGAGTAGAAATTAAGACAAAAAGGAGCCACCCAGAAGATCCAATGACATCTCCACCACAAGATGGAATAACAAACACAAAGTTCTGAGAGAAAGAAGACAAAGACACCAGAAGCAGAAAGTCAAGAACCTCACGAACCATCAGCCTGAAGACAACCAAAATTAGCCAGCAATAGATAGATATAAGGAATCTAGCTAGTAGGGTGCAAGAAGGCCAAAAATCTGAAGCAACACCGACCAAGGATAAAATTTAATAAAGGAGCTAACACCCAAACCAAAACGAGGAATAAAATGACACAAAAGCGCTCAAAAGGTGTAGAATCAAAAAGTCTAATCTTTAAGAAAGACCAAAAGCTATCAAACCAGCCCCAAAAAGAGAAACTAGAGGAATCCATATAATTAAAATCAGGAACAATCACCCATAGGACACACAGAGCAAAATGCACCCCAAACTTGCCCCAGGGAAACTGTAGAAAGCAAATGGAGACTGAGCTAGAAACGTGCCAAAAAAAAAAAAAAAACCAGCCACCACCACCAAATTCCCCATAAAAACTAACCAACCAAAAGACACCAAACATTGAATAAAGTTTTATAGGATTGGTAGAAACAAGGCGACTCTCCCAAACCATGGAGAAGAAAATACAATAATCATAGCACAGGAAGCCCTACACAAAACATAAAAGAGAGGGCTAGCAGCATAACATATACCAAGATTTAAATTAGAACTGAACAAAGATCCAATAGGCATAATGAAACTGCATAAAAGATATAATACTCCTGAACAACAAAACTAGATATCCAAAAGATCATGAAGCAAAAAACCAAAAGGACCAAAATAGCTCACAAACATATATAAACACCCATCAGCATACATTATGCATGAATACAAAACAATGATGAAAATAAATCTCCACCAAATGAAAGAAACCAAGATCACCACAACTCTAAAAGAAACAGGGAACATGAAGGGCTGACATGCAATCATGACTCAACCATCAATCAGAACAAAACAATAGGACCAATCACATAATTACAATATAATATAAGGAAAACCCAATTTATCAAGCCTGATCATGCCTTTCAGAAGACCAAGAATGGAGTCATTATTAAAGTATATCTTGTTATGGATCTTAGCCAATCAATCAACACAAATACTACCCTCTCTCCAAATGTGAGAGATTTTGAAGTTAGTCTTATTAAGAGAAAGGAAATGTTTTGAACCAAATATAACAACTTAGCGTTAAAGTAGTTTCGAGAGTTGACTATAGAGACCAACAATTTAGAATCTAATTCAATCCAAATATTCAAAAAGTTATTCTCAATGCAAACCAAAAACACTTTATAAGAACAATTAATTCAGCATATAAAACATTACCATCATGAATTCTAGAGGCAAAGCCAAATAAACATCACTTAGGTGGTTCCTAAAGATACTTCCACAATTGACACCTCCAATAGTAATAGAGTCGTCAATATTAAACTTAACTTCTTGAGCATGAGGTTTGGACCACTTTAACATTTTAGGTAAATTGAAATCATTAAAGATATGACTATTAATGGTTTTAAAAAAAATTCATTTGGCATTACCACTAAAGTGCTTAATAGTAAGAACTTGGCAGTTAAAAGCTACTAGATTTTTTTTATGCCAATGATGACCCTCATAAAGTTCATTTCAATGTTATTATGCTTGCATTTATTCCTTTTAAATAATAAAAGCTAAATAATTACCTGAGGCACAATAGTAAGAATATGACCCTTGGGTTTCCCATGAAACCAAACAACTAAAAATGTATAAACATTGTTGTAATTAGAAGGCAAATGAATCCCTAAGCCCTTTTTCAATTCATACAACACCAAGGAAGGAACATGCCTTCCATAAAGAATTGATTAATAGTTTCAATTTGATTTCAACATTGACATTTGGAGACCAAGCAAATGCCCTTATCTAGAAGTCTATTATCCAAAAAAATGAAACCCTTTAAAATTCTCTAGGATAAAGTAGAAATAGATTAGGGAGTGCAAGAATTATAAATTTTATCAAAAATACGATTACTATCTTTCTTACTCCTAAAAACATGCCAAATCTTATAGAAGCAAAAGTCACCATTATCAGAAACCTTACCTAAAGGAATATTATTAAGAGAAGACAAAGTGTATTAGGAATTTTACAAATAATATCAACAATGTCTTAAGGGAGAAGGCTAGATAAAAGCTCTACACACCAATAACCATCCTTGATAAATCAAAAGATCATCACTAAAGAGGTAGAATGTGTGCTACAGTAAGGATCCAAATATTTAAACCATAACCAATCATCCTTCTAGAAATAAGAAGAGCCATTACATAATCCCCATAGAAGAATGGACTCACCTTGCCATTTAATCTTATATAATCTATTCCAACTAGGAGATTGATCATTTTTAAAGTGGCAAAGAGTAGGATGAATGTTGTTACAATATTTTTAGTTCATATATAAAGTTGGCCCAAAGAGATGTATTAGATCTAAATTTCCACCAGAGTTTATAGGAAAAATCGTTAACCATATCAATAATTGATCACAACCTAAATCACCCTCCTTAATTAGGACCACAGTAAGCAAGTCAGGAAGATAAATGGATTTTTTAGAGTAGTTAGGAACCCTAGAAGGATTAGTTAAATACTTTTTCAAGTCTATTACAAACATCAACATTGGGGTTAATTATTTATAAAAGATATATAAGCATTGAGCATAAAACACTCTTGATTAGCATAATTCTATCCCCCATAGAAATAAATTTATATTCTCAGGCAATGAGTCTTGAATTGATACTGTAAAATATTTTATCAAATTGAAAAGACTTTTTATGACCTTTATGGATTGGAGTGCTTAGGTAGTAAATGGAAAAAAATTTCCTTATAAACCTATTGATCCTACTAATTTTATTGCTTTGGTCCAACTTCATACCTTTACCAACAATATAGGTGCATTTGGATTTATTAAAATTATGGCCACAATCTTTTTCAAATCTATGAAGCAATTTTTATGTTTTTAATACTATTAATAACACTATTATAACATTTAGAAATGACATCAACAAAACATGAGTGGGAAATGTTTAAACAACTAGAATTAGTGTAAGAGACACTTTTATAATAAGAATAGAAATACAACATACATCTTGATAAATATTCAGTAGCACTAATGAATATAGTAGGGAACAATAGGTCCCACTGGCTAACCCCTTTAGGAGCTTTAAAAAAACCTTTGGACTTGCCATTGATAATGATAGAAAACCATACATTTTCCATAATAATCTTGATTTAGCCTAATAAATTTGTCATCAAAACCAAAAAGATGAAGATTATTAAAAAAAGTCTAATTAATGTTATCATAAGTTTTGAAATTTTCAAGTTTAAATATTAAATTGTGGCCAACACCTTTTTAATGTCATGAATTAACTCTTGAGCAAGTAGGATATGATCATATATACTTCTCTCTTTGACAAAAATAGTTTGATTCATGGAAATAATTTTAGTGGCGATAGAAGCTAATCTAGATGCTAGGATCTTAAAAATAAGTTTATTAAAAGTAGAGCAAAGATTGATGGGTCTAAAATCAGTCCAGTGCTCAAGGTTATCCTTTTTAGGAATAAGGATGATAGAGGAGTTAACAAAAAATTTTGAAATATTATATTCATTAAAGGATGTGAATATATAACTCTATTTATTAGGGGTTAGAAGGAGCATCTAAATTTTATTTCATTCATTTTTCATATCATATCATAGTTCCACTACGGAGGGGTATTTTCAACATTATTGGGCCCATTTGGACTTACTAAATGCATATTAACCATATAATATTATATGTTAACCTATAAATAATTTATTATATTTATTACGTACTGAAATTACCATCTCATTCACATTGGCATAGCCCTCAAGGTAGAGCAACAAAAAAAAATGTGAATTATAATGAGATCTGAGCTGGCAAAGGGTGATAAAATGGTGGAAGTTAGCTAGATTTGGATGTTAGATCTAGTGAGATATAGGAGATCAAGGCAAAAGAAGGTAGATTTGGGTCAGAGGAGGTGGATGCTAAGTAGAGGAGGATTTAATGATGTAGGGATGAGAAGAAGCAATATATAGGTTATTGCATAAGATGGGTGTGATCGATGAAATATATAGTTGGCAATGGAGTTAGGAATTTACTATATATTTGAATGACAACATCATCATTAGAAGTAGATCTAAATGAAGATAGTAGGTTTTGATGGACTAAGGAGATTTTGTGAGAGACATGGTATGAATGTTAACTGATGAAGTAGCTTCGAGAGTGGGTATTGATGGATGGAGGAGATCAATTTGTGAGCGATGGGATGTGTGTGGTGGCAAATGAGGAATATCCAAGAGTAGTGGAATGCCTAAATGTGTTGCTTGGTAAAGAACACATAGAGAGATTGAAGGTGGCACCCAATTACAAAAGGCTCTATGAGAGTACCATTATTATGAACCTAGCCAGACAAACGACTAAAAGTCAAGAAATAATATAAACTTGAGAACTAGGAAACATCGAGTTGGTCAAAAGCTCCAAAATCTATAGGGGAGAAATGACAAGAATTAGAGGATGCCCACAACTCAAAGCAATAGAAGAGAGTGAAAACATCCGAAGCTAATTCATTCATTTTTCATTCAAACTATTCTTAAGGAGATATATTTATAACATTATAGAACACACATGGGGGAAGGAAGGTGATGAAAAATCATGAATTAGAACCACTTACCTTAGTTAATGTGTGAACAACTTGATGGGCGAAGGAAACTTGCACTACTTTAATATGTTAGATGATCTGCTGATGAGGGCCCAATACATAAGTACCAAGCTACTCGCCAGAGATAAAATTGTTACTTCCATAAGGTTCTCTAGTATGATAACCAAGGATGGGTTGCAAAATAGGAATTAGGGGCTAGTATTATCTTGGTAGTGCTATAGGCAAGTTCTTCAAGCACTAGAATCTTGTGCATTTAAGAAGTTGACAGGTACTTCAAGCTAGTACTATCAAAAAGCGAACAAGTTCTTGGATATGTCAAATGAGTTTAGTAGCTAAGTGTTAATGACTGTGTTAAGACTAGCGCTTTTAGTGATGTAACTCTGAGCAGCTTCTTGATTAAGGAGACTATGTAATAGTATTCAGTAAATAAGATTTGAGTACATGCATGATTATATACAAACTAGTTTAGTTCAATGACTTATTGGACACATTATGAATTCTCATTGTTGCAATTGCATACTAGAAAATATATGATAATAGTCGATAGAGAGAAACTTTTATCTAGTAGCTTTGTAAGAGGAACCAACACACATAATTTATAAGAAACCAACTATTTTTTACGTAAAAACTAGAAAAAAATTTCACGCAATTTAGCTCAATTGAAATAATTAATTTGTTATGTTTGAAATATAATTGTGTTGATCAATCGTGTAGTTTTGTTGCCTCGGACCTCAAATTTGTCATGCTTGTTAGGGTGGGGGGGGGGGGGGGGGGGGGGGGGGGGGGGGGGTACCCCTTGCTTGGGTTCAGGTTCTTTGCACTAAAAAAAAAAAGAATTGCAATGTACCGATGTTGTGTACCCGAGTGCCTCGGTATTGTGTTCCCAAGCACCCGAGTGTTTATCAACAGAGAGCAGAGCGCAACACAGTGCTCTGGATTCGATGCAGCACCGCTACAAGTTTAGCGCTGTGAGTTTGAGCGTCATAGCACTACTAGTTTGAGCGTCGTAGCATCATCACATATAGGCCTGAGCAATGCAATGCCCCAAACTAGTGCTGCAACACTGCGAGAAGAACTTTACAGTTTTCTTTCTCATTTTTTTGAAGGGTTGCGTCCCTTGGTGTTATTTACTTAGCTTTCTTTTGTATTTATGTAGGTTTAGACATTGAGAATGTTGTATGGGAGAAGAGAAGCAAAGAGATAGTAAGCGATAAGAGAGATTTGTACTTTTTTCTCATAATTTTTATAGTTAATTTTTTGGTGTGGTGTGGTTATGTGATTTTTTTCCCATAATTTGGGTTTTTTCAAGTTAAATCCTGGTGTCCTTTAATTTTCCGCTCCTTTTACTTTTTTTCTTGTTTCGTCATTGTAGTGTTTACTCTTCCTCATCCCCAATATAATTCACTATATAATTGAAATTAAAAAGGTTTGTTATTTCCCTAGATTAGAGAATATCTATAGGGTTTCACAATTAAAAAAAATTATTTAGTGAAGTGAAGGAAGGTGCATATGATTAGATAAGGTTAGTCAGGTAGAAATAGTATGACAATGGTCTGTTGATGATATTTGAATAATAGAACTTGGGCGACGAGGTCAGATGTTGATAGTCAACAAATAGGAAAATATTAGTTATTGGGAGATAATAAACATTGGTAGATAGGTGATGAATGTTGATTGATGAAAATCAAGCAATGACAATCGGATGGTACAAGTCGGGCAATGGTGATAGCAGTTGTTGATGATGATCGTCCACATTAAATGTTGGGAAAAATGAAGATTTTTTTATATCTAAGCTCTCTCCAAATGTAACACTAGGTCCCCTACATGTAGAGAATGTGGCACATCTATAATTTTGTAAGAATATCATTTTGGTAAATTTTGCCAAAAATTCAAAACACTTAATCGAACGACCTATATTAACAACTTTAATCACATATAAAATGTTCAATACTCGAGTGTTTTAATGACCTCAAAATTAAATGAACTTGGGCTCATTTGAGTCTTCATGCTCATGCTTTCAATTTGATTTTTAATTAATAATATAAAGTTTTTATATATGCATCAAGTGCTTTATTTGGGCTTATTTAACTCGAGACGTTCAATTTGATTACAATTGTCGACATCAAAGTTCGAATGGCTTTGACTTTTATTTCAAATTTTTTTGAACTTATGTACGTGTTGCATCCATCTTCATACCTCTCAGCTGAAATATTGTTAATATATCAGTCATCATGACTTAATTAAATCGATCCGAGCAAATATGAGCATACACCTAATATCACTTAAGAGTTTATATATCCTATCTATAATATTAAAATAATTAAAAAAATACATACAATACATTATTTTGTTCCTCACGTTTTACACATTAATTTAAATTATAATAAATAAAATATAATATAATAAATCATTCCAACAATAATTCCTTCATATTTTTCCATGTTAAAAGGCCATTTGAGTATAACTTTAGAACTAAACAAACAATTTAAGCCATTAAAAAAATCATTAAAATAATAATAGTCAGCTTTTAAACCCCCTTTTCACAATTCAAATATATAATAATAGTAAAGATGTGAACGCCTCTGGTTTGGGCCCTGAATTTGGGCGTTAAGAAAATATGAACGGAGAGCCGCAAAGGTCCGGTCTTCCAAGAGTCCCATGGCTCCTAAATCCAGATTAAAAAAGTTGTAATTGGATAGATTAAAAAAAATATTTAATTGAACAGTTGCTGGTTGTTGTGATGTGTTTTAGCCTTTAAGGTGTGAAGTAACTAGTGCGTGTTACTGCGTTTTAGTTGTTAAGCATTTGATTTGAAAAATGGAAATGAAAAAAAAAAATCGTTGACGAATTTAAAATTTTCATATTTTAAGTGGGTTTTGAATTTATTTGATTTGAGGAATTCAGAAAACACTTGAAAAAGAAAGTGGCAGCATTTAATTTTTTTTATTTTAATTTTTGGCACGTGCTAACAAATTTATTTGATTGTATGCTTTTTGTTGATGACATTTTTCTAGTTGATAAAGACTAAAGAGGGAGTTGAAAGAAATTTTGAATTACAGATATCAGAAAGGTTTTTGTTTGAGTAAATCTAAAACTGAATATGTTAAGTGTAATTTTAGTTGTAATAGATCTAGTAATAGGATTGTGACTTTGAGGGATCAAGTTTGAGGTTGTGACAATTGAACCGTACATGTATAAAACTAGAATAAAGATATGATAAGGGTTCAATGGTTTGACTGGAGTGAAATTGGATGATTTAATAAATATGAAAACTATTTAAATAAAAATTAAAGGACAAAATAATCATGTAATAATATCAAATTTTTTTAAAAGATAAATTGAATTCACATGTTAATAATATCTTATATAATTTTAAATTTAAATATATTCAATCTTTAAATTTAATTCAAATTTAATAAAAAATTATCTTGCATACACATTTATATATTAGATATAAATTTTTTTTTTTTTTTAGGGGGGGGGGGGGGGGGTTATAATCAAAAAATTTTTTCTCATTAAATTAAAATAGTTTTATTTGTCGTCTCAATCCCGGTGTCAAGAGGAGCTATAAAATTAAAATTACGAATACAAATAACATGGCCCTTACAGCTTAGAAGACATAAATATCTACCACGGGTAGGGGTGCATCTGAGTCAAGCCGGCTTGACAGCTGGCTCGTGCTCAACAAGTCGAGCTTATCGAGCTCGCGAGTCGAGCTCGAGCGCGAACACTCGATTGCTCGACTCGATAGCTAGTCGAGTAGCTCGAACACAGAGCGGGAGCAAACTTTGTCGTGAGAGCGGGTCGCGGCAGCAGGCTTCGCTGCAAGAGCGGGAGCGTGAATGGGCTTCACCGTGAGAGCAGGAGCTGGCTTCGCCGCGAAAGCGGGTCGCAGGTCGTGGCAGTGGGCTTCGCCGTGAGAGCAGGAGCGGGCTTCGCCTTGAGAGCAGGTCGCGGCAACAGGCTTCACCTTGAGAGCGAGAGCGGGAGTGGGATTTGCCGCGAGAGCAGGAGCAGGCTTCGACACAAGAGATCAGTGATTTCTTTATCCTTTTTATTATCCTCTTTCCAGAAAAATGTTGCTTATCTCAGACTAACCACTGCTACTTCAAGTTTTTTTTTTCTTTTAACATTTATAGTTTTTTCACATGAGAAATTTAATGTCTCTTATAATATTCTTTTTTTATATATGTAATATATGAATTTTTCTTGAAAGCTGAGATGTTAATATTAACATTAATTATTAAAAAAAAATATTTTCCTATTATCTATCGGATCCAAAGTTGTTTGATGAAAGATAAATTAAATTTTTCATGAGAAATGAATCACATGAAAAAGAAGGGTAAAAGAAATAGGCAAACAAGCCAATCCTTTTAAGTGAAGAAAGGAAAGAAACGAGTTGAAGAAACACAATTTAAAGAAAGAGAGATATCTCAATTCAATGTCTGCCCACATAGACACATATATCATCTAACACTTTCTATATTGAAGAAGAACATGTCATGTAATACATAATTTATCACTTAATTAACACATTTAAAAATAAAAAATAATAGAATGACTTAATTTATTTGTGAAGAAAGGGAGTTCATAAGGTGAGTTGAGGGTTGTTCCAAGTGAGAAGGAAAATTTTGTACTATAAATGTGTGTTGCGGGCTAGAATATACGCGACGATAGAGTTAAAAATTTTACGTCTTAGCATTGTACGGATGTCTAGCTAGCACACAAACAGAGAACACAATATTTTTTACGTGGAAATCCTGGAGAAGGGAAGTCAAGCGATGAGAATTGTAGTTTCAATCTCACGAGTCCCCTTTCCATGAGAAATGAGGGATCTATTTATAGTTTTTTGATAGTGACATGGTCAGTAAATATGAGAGAGATCAAGGATAAGTTGGGAGTGATTTGAATAGATGATCAAGAGTAATGATTGTGTTAAGACAAGCGCTTTTAGGATGCTTTTAGTGATGTAATTCTGAGCAGCTTCTTGATTAAGGAGACTATGGAATAGTGTTTAATAAATAAGATTTGAGTACATGCATGATTATATTCAAACTAGTTTTGTTCAATGACTTATTGGACTCATTATGATTTCTTATTGTTGCAATTCCATGTTAGAAAATATATGAGAATAGTTGATAGAGCGAAACTTTTATTTAGTAGCCTCATAAGAGGAACACATAATTTATAAGAGACCAACTTTTTTTTACTTAAAAACTAGAAAAAAATTTCAAACAATTTAGCTCAACTAAAATAATTTGTTATGTGTGGAATCTGATTGAGTTAATCAATAAAATTATTTTGTTACCTCGAACCTTAAATTTGTCATGTTTGTTAGGGGTGCGGGGGGTTACCCCACTGCTTGGTTTTGGGTGCTTTGCACCCGAAATAAAACAAAAAAAATAAAAAAAACAAAAAAAATTTATGACGTCCCGGTACTGTATACCTGAGCACCTCGGTGTTGTGTTCCCAAGCACCCCAGCATTGATCAACAGAATGGAGCGCCACATTAAATATTAGTTATTCTGGGATAAGAAATATTGGTAGATAGGTAATGAAAGTTGAACGATAGAAATCAAGCGATGGCAATTGGATGACACAAGTCGAGCAATGGTGATAGCACTTGCTTATGATGATCGTCCACATTAAATGTTGGGTAAAAGTCTAGATTTTCTTAGATGTCTAAACTCTCTTCTACATGTCTATAGTCATCTATAATTTTGTAAGAATATCATTTTGAAAAATTTTGCCAAAAATTCAAAACAATTAATTGAACTAGTTATATTAACGACTTTAATCACATATCAAATGTTCAATACTTGAGTGTTTTAATGACCTCAAAATTAAATGATCTTGGACTCATTTGAGTCTTCATACTAAGGCTTTTGATCCGATTTTAAGTATGTAAGATTCATATATTATTTAAGCCCCTTAATTAATAATCTAAAGTTTATAATTATGTATCAAGTGCTTTATTTGGGCTCATTTAATTCGAGACGTTCAATTTAATTATACATTTGTTGAAATTGAAGTTCGAACGGCTTTGAATTTTATTTCAAAATTTTTGAACATATATATCACATCCATCTTCATACCTCTCTACTGAATTATTAATAATGTACCGTACACATTAAAAAAATACATACAATACATTATTTTGTTCTTCACGTTTTACACATTAATTTAAATTATAATAAATAAAATAAAATAAAATAAAATAAATCATTCAACAACAATTCCGTTGTAGTTTTCTATGTTAAAAGGCCAGTAGAGTATAACTTCAGAGCTAAAATAGCAATTTAAGCCATTAAAAATTATTAAAATAATAAATGTCAGCTTTTAAACCCCCTTTTCACCATTCAAATATATAATAATAGCAAAGACAGGAACGCCTCAGATTTGGGCCGTAAATTTTTGCGCAAAGAAAATATGAATGGAGAGAAGCAAAGGCCCGGTCTTCTAAACTCCCATGGCTCCTAAATCCCCTCATTCTCCTCCATTGCCTGGACCGACTTAACTAATGATAGATAATGAATTCCGAAAGATAAAAGTTCTCTGCATTCGGCTTATATATTTTTCCCTTAATCATTCTCTCCCCGCAATCCATTTTCCTAGCATGGAGAGAAACGTAAGTGAAGAAGATAATGAAAGTTTCTACAGGGAGATTGAAGAGCGGATCATGTGTCTCATTTCGGATGACGACGAGAAAGAAGAACAAAAGTGGAAAAACGGAGCTCCTCCGCTCTCCAATAATGGAGAAAGACCACAGCTTTTTCCAATGTTTGGTTCATTTGTTGATGCGAGCCGTTATGGAACGTTTGATACGGGGATGAGGCAATGGCAAGCACCCTTTGTTTGTGAGAATTGTCAGAGACGCGCATGGTTAGCGCATGAGTTGGAGAAGGTGAGAAGGAGCGCGTTGGCTACTGGGAGGAAAGGAACAGGAGTTTTTATTCCGAGATATGTATCAACTTAGTTCTAAGAAATTATTCCACCCACCATGGCTTAGCTCATGTGGGGGGAACTCGGTTGGGCAAAGCCCAAGTCCCTTGTTCGAATCCCATGGGGCGGTGGTGACAGTTTTAAGCGTTGGCCTGGGTAAATGGTGTGGGTTGTCTGTTAGGTTGATCGGGGTTTACTCGCCGCAAAGTGGAGGGGTTCCTCGTCACCAAAATAAAAAATAAAATTCCACGCGGTCATTGGACGGCGTCCAGAGACGAATTAGTATGTGCCACGTAATTTCTTACTGTGTACCGGTGCGGTGTACCGCTATGTACTCGTTGACGTTGTGCATTTTGATTCACCGCTAATGATCGCTATTCAATAATAATAGAGGAGCTGTTATTAATATATTTTAATTATTATTTATTGTTTGTTTTTTTTTTTAGCCTTTGTGTGTGAATATTTTGTAATTCAACAATGGCTGGTGGTTGTGATGTGTTTTAGCCTTTAAGGCATGAAGAAATCAGTGTGTATTACCGCGTTTTAGTTGTTAAGCATTTGATTTGAAAAATGGAAATGAAAAAAAAAAAAAAAAACCGTTGAGGAATTTAAAAGTTTCTTATTTTATGCGTGTTTTGAATTTATTTGATTGGAGGAATTTAGAAAACACCTAAAAAATAAAGTGGCAGCATTTAATTTTTTTAATTTTTTTTGGCACATGCTAACAAATTTATTTGATTGTATGCTTTTTTTGTTGATGACATTCTTCTTTCTGATAAAGACTAAAGAGGGAATTGAAATAAAATTTGAATTATATAGATCAACTTTAGAGTTTAAAGGTTTTTTTTTTTTTGAGTAGATCTAAAACTGAATATGTTAAATGTAATTTTAATAGTAATAGATATGGTTAGAGGATTGTGACTTTGAGTGATCAGGTTTGAGGTTCTGAAAATTGAACTGGACAGGACATGCATAGAACAAGAAGAAGGAGAGGAATCCTACATTTAATATAAAAAATTTTAATTTAAATATTATCTCATGTTTCATGCGGAACATATAAAAAAATTATAGACATATTAAATTACCTTCCCATTGTAGACAAATTGGGTAGAGAGAGAGTTTTTATTTTTTTATTTATTTTTTTTTTTCATATTTTGGTCGTTAAATGTTCTACATAGAATTGCTAACAGAATTACATGAGCCTTGTCCCTCAAAAGCTTTGCTCAACACTTCTCAGAATTCCTACGTGTTACGACCTATATTTATAATCTCCTCCTCCCAATCTTATGATTTCTTTATCCATTTTATTATCCTCTTTCCAGAAAAATTTTGCTCGTCTCAGACTAAACACGGCTACTTCAAGGCCTAATCCAATGTGGGGTCGATCACTGTAATTTTTTTTTTTTATATACTTTTCTAGTTTTTCACATGTGAAATTTAATGTCTCTTTTAACATTCTTTTTTATCTATGTGATATATGAATTTTTCTAGAAAGCTGAGATGTTAATATTAACATCATTTATAAGAAAAGAATTTTCCTATTATCTATCAGATCCAAAGTTGTTTGATGAAAGATAAATTAAACTTTACATGAGAAATGAATCACATGAAAAAGAAGAGTAAAAGAAATAGGTAAACTCAGAGAATCTCTTAAGGAATTCGTTTACCATGAAACATTACAATCCTTAAGTGAAGAAAGTACATCCGAAACTAGTTGAAGAAACACAATTTAAAGAAAGAGAGATATCTCAATTCAATGTTTGCTCATATATATCATCTAACACTTTCAATATTAAAGGGAGTTCATAAGGTGAGTTGAGGGTTATTCCAAGTGAGAAGGAAAAAATTGTACTATATATTATAAATGTGTGTTGCGGGTTAGAATATATGTGACGATAGAGTTAAAATTTTATGTCTTAGTGTTGTACGGATATCTAGCACACAAACAGAGAACACAATATTTTTATATGGAAAACCCTAGAAAAGGAAAAACCTTGGGGTCATTCCTAGTTGAAATGATTCCATTAGAATTTGAATGGATTACAAGAGACCGATTTGTCCTATTGAGGACGATCATATTACAACAACCAACTGTTGTGTGGAAATCTAATGACAAGTGGAGATCGAATGGAAATCTAGCAAAGTTCGATGGTCGGGCAAAAATCTGGGATCAGTTAGCGGGCGGGTGGAAGTCGGTGTCAGTCGGTGGCCAGATGGAAGTCTGGCATTTGTCGGTGGCAGGGTGGAAATTCTGCATCAGTCGGTGGTCATGCGGAAGTCCGACAGTGATCAAGGAGGAGTTTGGTGGCAAGAGAACTATAGTTTCTCTCTCTTCCGTGCTTGAGTCCCCTTCGCATGAGGAATAAGTGATCTACTTATAGTTTTTTAGAGTGAAATGACCAAAAAATAGGAGAGTGATCAATGCTATATATGTTGGGAGTGATTTGAATGGATGATCAATGTTGATTAACTCCCTTAACATGGACAGTTTATTGGGCATTTGAATGTCTTAATGATATCAGAATTTGATGATCTTGGACTCATTTGATTTGCCTTGTCAACCCGCTTGATTCGACTATAAGCATGTCTTTTTTAGAAATCATTTTATCATCCAATTTATTATTTCAAATTTTCAAATGCGCTTTGGGTCTTTAATTTGGACTCATTTGGGCTCAGATTGCGTCGAATTTGGTGTTGTTGGGTTTGTATTTCTGAGATGTTATGTTGAACTATAAGTTTGCTAAAATCAAAGTTCGGATGATCAAATATTTAATTTTGAAAGTTTTCAACTTAATTTTACCTTGAGATTCCTGTCTGGTCAAGATAATTTTTTGATGATATATCAATGTGTATTCTTGGTAGTGCTAGAAAATATATGATAAGTCAATAGAGAGAAACTTTTATCTTGTAGCTTTGTAAGAGGAGCCAGCATACATAATTTATAGGAGACCAACTATTTTTTTACGTAAAAACAAGAAAAAATTTTCACGCAATTGAGCTCAACTGAAATAATTTGTTATGTGTAGAATATAATTGTGTTGATCAATCGGGTTGTTTTGTTGCCTTGGACCTCAAATTTGTCATGCTTGTTAGGGGTGCGGGGGGTTTACCCCTTGATTGGGTTTGGGTGCTTTGCACTCGGAAAAAAAAAAATTACAACGTCTCGATGTTGTGTGCCCAAGTGCCTTGGTCTTGCGTTCCCAAGCACCCCAGTGTTTTTCAACAGAGAGCAGAGCGCCACACAGCTCAATGGATTCGATGCAGCAGTGCTATAAGTTTAGCATTGTGTGTTTGACCTTCGCAGACATAGGCTTGAGTGTTGCAGCGCCCCAGACAGGAGTCGCAACGTTGCGAGACAGACTTTATAGTTTTTTTTTTTGAAGGGTTAGGTCCCTTGGGGTTATTTACTTGGCTTTCTTTTGTTTTTCTGTAGGTTTAGACATTGAGAAGGCTCTATGGGAGAAGAGAAGTAAGGAAAGAGTGAGCGAGAATAGAGAGATATACTTATTTCACCTAATTTTCATAGTGAATTTCTTGGTGTAGTATGGCTCGGCGATCTTTTTCAATAATTTGGGTTTTTCCACGTTAAATACTGGTGTCATTTATTTTTTTTTCTCTTTCTACTTTCTTGCTTATTTTGTCATTGTGGTGTTTACTCTACCTCATCCCTATTATAATTCTCTATATAAATGAAATTATAAAGGTTCGCTCTTTCCCTAGATTAGAGAACATAGGGTTTCACAATTAAAAAAAATTATTTAGTGCCTATTGTAGAAATTATCGGAGAAGTGATGAAAGGTGGAGATGATTACAGAAGGTTAGTCGGGCAGGAATAATATGACGAAGGTCTTTTGATGACATTTAAATAATAAAACTTGACGACGAGGTCACATATTGATAGTCAACAAATAGGAAAATATTATTAATGGTAGATAAGATACATTGGTAGAGATCGAGGTGATGGAAGTCGGGCAATGGTCATAGCCTGGGGCGGAACCATGTAGGCTTTAGGGGGGGCAATTGCCCCCCCTCAAATTGTAGGAGTAAAAAATATTTTTTTTATATATATAGGAGAGTAAAAAAAATATTTTGCCCCTCCTAAAAATTACTTTTGCCCCCCTTAAAAATTCTTTTGACCTAACTTGCCCTAAAATATTTATATATTTTTTCATATTTAGTTATAATATTCTTATTCATGATTTTCATGATAATTTAATTACACCTTTTTTTTCTTTATTTTTCTTGTTTAATTTTTTTAAAAACTTTTTGTAATATATAGATATATGATATTATTTTTTAAAATATTTAATTATTTTTTGTGTTGTATTTGCCCCCCCTCAAAATTGAAGCTGGTTCCGCCCCTGGTCATAGCACTTGTTGATGATGATCATCAACATTAAATGTTGGGAAAAAGTCTAGATTTTCTTATATCTAAGCTCTCTCCAAATGTAACACTAGGTCCCCTACATGTAGAGAATGTGGCACATCTATAATTTTGTAATAATATCATTTTGGTAAATTTTGCCAAATATTCAAAACACTCAATCGAACGACCTATATTAACGACTTTAATAACATATCAAATGTTCAATACTTGAGTGTTTTAATGACCTAAAAATTAAATGATCTTGGGCTCATTTCAGTTTTCATGCTCATGCTTTTGATTTGATTTTAAGTATGTAAGATTCGAATATTTTTTAAACCATTTAATTAATAATATAAAGTTTTTAATTATGCATCAAGTGCTTAATTTTGGCTCATTTAACTCGAGACTTTCAATTTGATTACAATTGTCGACATCGAAGTTCGAATGGCTTTGAGTTTTATTTAAAATTTTTTGAACATATGTATTGCATTGATCTTCATACCTCTCAACAGAAATATTGATAATGTATCACTCATCATGACTTAATTAAATCGATCCGAGCAAATATGAGCGTACACCTAGCTAGTATCCCTTAAGACTGTATATATCCTTCCTATAATGTTAAAATCATTAAAAAAAATACATACAATACATTATTTTGTTCCTCACATTTTACAGATTAATTTAAATTATAATAAATTAAGTAAAATATAATAAATCATTCAACAGCAATTCCTCTGTATTTTTCTATGGTACAAGGCGATTTGAGAATAACTTCATAACAAAACTAGCAATTTAAGCCATTAAAAAATCATTAAAATAATAACAATCAGCTTTTAAACCTCCTTTTCACAATTCAAATATATAATAATAGTAAATACGTGAAAGCCTCTAGTTTGGGCCCTAAATTTGGGCGCTAAGAAAATATGAATGGAGAGCCACAAAGATCCGGTCTTCCAAGAGTCCCATGGCTCCTAAATCCTGTCATTCTTCTCCATCGCCTAGACCGACTTAACTGATGGTAATTATTGAATCCCGAAGGAGAAAAGTTCTATTCGTTCGGCTTATATAATAGTCCCTTAATCCTTCTCTCCTCGCAAACCTGAAGGTCTCCATATTCCCATCCACGAAGGTTCATCTCATCTTCCTTTCCAATTGCTCCTCTCCTTCGTCACAAATTCGTCGTTAATTAATTACCTGGAAAAATGTTTTACTGGTCGTTTCATCCACATCGCACCCCTTTTCACCCTTTCAGAGTCCCCAACAATTATATACCATTGTTGCTCCGTGTTGCTCCCATAATAGTCGAGTTTGGCCCGTGTTGTTATCCTATCGAGTACTACCTGCCTCCAATCCGTTTTCATGGCTTGGAGAGAAACATAAGTGAAGAAGACAATGAAAGTTTCTACAGGGAGATTGAAGAGTGGATCATGCGCCTCATTTCGGATGACGACGAGGAAGAAGAACGGGAATTGTCATAGGAGCGCATGGTTAGCGTATGAGCTGGAGAAGGTGAGAAGGAGCGCGCTGGCTACTGGGATGAAAAGAATGTGAGTTGTTATTCCAAGATATGTATCCACTTAGTTCTGAGAAATTATTCCATGCAGTCATTCGATGAAGCCTAAAGGTGAATCAATATGGGCCACGTCATATCGGTGTTATGTATTCGATGATGTGACGCATTCTGATTTGCCGCAAATGATCACTATTCAATAACAATGGAGGAACCCTTTAATATTATATGTTAATTATTGTTTATTGTTTTTTTTAGCCTTTGCGCGTAAATATTTTGTAATTGAACAGTAGTTGATTGTTGTGATGTGTTTTAGCCTTTAAGGCGTGAAATAACTAGTGCATGTTATTGTGTTTTAGTTGTTAAGAATTTGATTTGAAAAATGGACATGAAAAAAAAAAGTCATTGAGAAATTTAAAATTTTCATATTTTATGTGTGTTTTGAACTTATTTGATTGGATGAATTCAGAAAACACCTGAAAAAGAAAATGGCAGTATTTAATTTTTTTTTTAATTTTTGGAATATGCTAACAAATTTATTTGATTGTATGCTTTTTGTTGGTGACATTCTTCTAATTGTTGAGAAAGACTAAAGAGGGAGTTGAAAAAAAAATTGAATTATAGAGGTCAACTTTAGAGTTTAAAGATTCTTATTTGAGTAGATCTAAAGGTGAATATATTAATTGTAATTTTAGTAGTAATAGATCTAGTAAGAGGATTGTGAGCTTGAGCGTTAGTCGAAGGTTGTGAAATTTTTTTTTTTTTTTTTTTTT
>NW_021319610.1:872257-928707 GCF_001605985.2 Dendrobium catenatum
AAAAATCTTGGTGTCTCATAAATGCTAGACCCTCTCTCTTATCTGATTGCGTACCAGATTTTCGTATAACGCTAAGACGATAGACTTTATATTTCTCCATCGCCGCGAATACTCCTGGACACAACAAGTTTATATGAGATAAGAACTCATATAGAGTGATATAGCCATGTAAAATGTTTGGTTGAAAATTTTTATTTAATAAAATTAAGCATTTTAAGTATAAATTAATTTATTAAATTATAAATATTACATAATATTTTTATTCTTAATGTATTAAATTAATTTAATTAATTATTTTAATAATTTAGGAATTAAATCAGCCGGTTCAATAGAATTGGGACCGGTTCGCCGGTTGAACTAGCAGTTCTAGCCAATTCAGTCCAATTTGATGCATAAACGATTTTCAGAATGAACAGACGCAGCCTTAAGATCAGTTCATGCAGTTTGGACTAGTTGGACTGCTAATCCAACCATATTTTTAAAAAACTAGTCAAGTCATTAATAAAAGTACATCTTTTAGATATCTCAGTTATATTGTTCAAAATAATAGAGAAATAGATATGGATATTATAAATAGCTAGAATTCAAGTTTTTTGGCTGAAGTGAATGAATGAATCAGGCCTGTTGTGTGACAGAAAGTATCCCTCAAACTTTTGAGAAAATTATATCTGATAGTTGTGAGATTTTGTAATGCTTTAAGTGTAGAATGTTAGCCAATAAAAAAGTCTAAGCATAAATTTAAGTTAATTGCCGCAAAGATGAGGGTGCTCAGGTGAATAAGTGGTTTCAAACTTAGAGATAGAATGTGAAATGAGTATATACATGTAAAGGTTGGAGTAGTTCTAATGACAGATAATATTAGAGAGAGTAACCTTAAATGGTTTGGGCACATAAACCATCGGCCTTCTAATGACTTGACTAGGACAGTAGATGTATTAGATTTTGATCCATGTTTACAAGACCGTAGAGGTAAACCTAAAAAATATAATTATAAAATATTAGAAATGACTCTTTTTATTTGATTTAAATGAATTTTATTCTTAATTGTGCACAATGAAGAAAAATGATTCATGTAGCCGACTCCACGTAGTGAGATAAAGGCTTTGTTGTTTTTGTTGTTGCTAAAAAACTTATGCTAAAAGTAGTTGTGTTTAATATCTTAACTTTTAACAAAAATTTAGTACACAGAAAAATTTGTAAAATAATTTTTTTTACGTGAAAGCTCAACAAAAGAAAAATTATTCCCTCTAAATATTTTTTTAAAAAAAATTGAGGGTGGGCATTTGGCCACCCTAAGCCCATGGTGGATCCGCCCATGCATGTAATAACTAAATATCGTTTGGTCCTTATTAATGTTTAGAAATTTTTAGAAATATTTTGTGCGTTTGATTTGAGCTCAATTGTACTATCAATAGATTCACATGGTCAATATGATTAGTTCAACTATTAATTTGTTGCAATCAGAGTTATAATATTCCTACATTAATTTAATATAAAAACCTTTGAATTTAAATACTATCTCATGTTTCATGCGGATCATATAAAAAAAAATTATAGACATATCAAATTACCTTCCCATTCTAGACAAATAGGGTAGAGATTTTTTATTTTTATTTTTTTCATATTTTGATCGTTAAATATGTTCTACATTGAATTGCTAATAATATTACAGGAGCATTGTCCCTCAACCGCTTTGCTCGCCACTTCTCAGAATTCCTGTGTGTTACGGGCTACATTTATCTCCTCTTCCCAATCTCCTAATTTCTTTATCCTTCTTATTCTCTCCTTTCCAGAAAAATGTTGCTCGTCTCAGACTAACCACTGCTACTTCAAAGCCTTTAATCCAATTAATGCAGGGCCGCACCCTATAGTTTTTTTTTTTAAACATTTCTAGTTTTTATAAATTTAATGTCTCTTATAACATTCTTTTTTTATCTATGTGATATATGAATTTTTCTTGAAAGTTGAGATGTTAATATTAACATTAATTACAAAAAAAGTATTTTCCTATTATCTATCGGATCCAAACTTTTTTAATGAAAGATAAATTAAATTTTGCATGAGAAATGAATCACATGAAAAAGAAGAGTAAAAGAAATAGGTAAACTCAGAGAATCTCTTAAGGAATTCGTTTACCATGAAACAAGCCAGTCCTTTAAAGTGAAGAAAGTCCATCTGAAGCGAGTTGAAGAAATACAATTTAAAGAAAGAGAGATATCTCAATTCAATGTCTGCTCACATATATCATCTAACACTTTCTATATTGAAGAAGAACATGGCATGTAATACATAATTTACCACTTAATTAACACATTAAAAAAATAGAATGACTTATAATTTATTTGTGAAGAAAGGGAGTCCATAAGGTGAGTTGAGGGTTATTCCATGCGAGAAGGAAAATTTTGTACTATAGATGTGTGTTGGGGGCTTGAATATACGGGACAAAAAAGTTAAAAATTTTACTTCTTAGCGTTGTACGAATATCTAGCACACAAATATAGAACACAATATTTTTTTCGTGGAAAACCCTAGAAAAGGAAAAAACTACGGGGTCACGCCTAGTTGGAATGATTCCACTAGTATTTAAATGGATTACAAGAGACCGATTTGTCCTATTGAGGACGATCATATTACAACAACCAACTGCCGTGTAGAAATCTAATGACGAGTGAAGATCGAATGAAAATCCGACAATGTTCGATGGTCGGGCGAAAATGCGGCATTAGTTAGCGGGCGGGTGGAAGTCCGGCATCAGTCAGTGGCCGGGCGGAAGTCTGGCATTTGTCGGTGGCCGGGTGGAAGTTCGACATCAGTTAGTGGCCTGCAGAAGTCTGGCGGTGGTCGAGAAGGAGTTTGGTGGCAAGAGAACTATAATTTCTCTCTCTTCCTTGCTTGAGTCCCCTTTCCATGAGGAATAAGGGATATACTTAATAGTTTTTTAAGAGTAACATGACCAGTAAATAGGAGAGAGATCAAGGCTAAATTTGGAGTGATTTGAAAGGACGGTCAATGTTCATTAATTCCCTTGGTCATGGACCATTTATTGGCATTTAAATGTCTTAATAACATCAGAATTTGATGATCTTGGACTCGTTGGATTTGCCTCGTCGAGCCGCTTGATTCAACTATAAGCATGTCATGTTTGGACTCATTTGGGCTTGGACTGAGCCGAATTTGGTGTTGTTGGGATTGTATTTCTGAGATGTTCTATTAAACTATAAGTTTGCTGAAATCAAAGTTCGGATGATCCAATATTTAATTTTGAAAGTTTCCAACCTAATTTTTCCTTGAGATAATTTTTTGATGATATATCAATGTGTATTCTTGGTAGTGCTATAGGCAAGTTCTTCAAGCACTAAAATCTTGTGCATTTAAGAAGTTCACTTGTACTTCAAGCTAGTACTATCAACAAGCGAACAACTTCTTGGATGTCATCTGAGTTTAGTAGCTAAGCGTTAATTATTGTGTTAAGATTAGCGCTTTTAGGATGCTTTTAGTGATGTAACTCTGGGCTGCTTCTTGATTATGTAGACTATGGAATAGTATTCAGTAAATAAGATTTGAGTATATGCATGATTATATTCAAACTAGTTTTGTTCAATGACTTATTGGACCCATTAGGAATTCTCATTGTTGCAATTGCATGCTAGAAAATATATGATAATAGTCGATAGAGAGAAACTTTTATCTAGTAGCTTTGTAAGAGGAACCTACACACATCATTTATAAGAGACGAACTATTTTTTACGTAAAAACTAGAAAAAAATTTCGCGCAATTTAGATCAACTGAAATAATATATATGTTATGTGTGGAATATAATTGTGTTGATCAATCAGGTTGTTTTGTTGCCTTGGACCTCAAATTTGTCATGTTTGTTAGGGGTGCGGGGGATTTACCCGCTTGTTTGGTTTCGGGGGCTTTGCACCCGAAATAAAAAAAGAACCAAAAATTTTTATGACGTCCCAGCGCTATATACCTGAGCGCCCTGGTGTTATGTTCCCAAGCACCCCAGCGTTGATCAACAGAGTAGAACACCACATTAAATATTAGTTATTCGGAGATAAGAAATATTGGTAGATAGGTAATAAAATTTGAACGATAGAAGTCAAGCGATGACAATTGGATGACACAAGACGGACAATGGTGATAGCACTTGGTTACGATGATCGTCCACATTAAATGTTGGGTAAAAATCTAGATTTTCTTAGATATCTAAGCTCTCTTCTACATGTCTGTAGTACATCTATAATTTTGTAAGAATATCATTTTGATAAATTTTTCCAAAAATTCAAAGCAATTAATTGAACTACTTATATTAACGACTTTAATCAAATATCAAATGTTCAATACTTGAGTGTTTTAATGACCTCAAAATTAAATGATCTTGGACTCATTTGAGTCTTCATACTGAGGCTTTTGATTCGATTTTAAGTATGTAAGATTCAGATATTATTTAAGCCCCTTAATTAATAATCTAAAGTTTATAATTATAGATCAAGTGCTTTGCTCATTTAATTCGAGATGTTCAGTTTAATTATACATTTGTTGAAATCGAAGCTCGAATGACTTTGAATTTTATTTCAAAAAAAATTTTAAGCGTACACATTAAAAAAATACATACAATACATTATTTTGTTCCTCACGTTTTACATATTAATTTAAATTATAATAAATAAAATAAAATAAAATAAGTCATTCCAACAACAATTCCGTTGTAGTTTTCTGTGTTAAAAGGTCATTAGAGTATAACTTCAGAACCAAAATAGCAATTTAAGCCATTAAAAAATTATTAAATAATATTTGTCAGCTTTTAATTCAAATATATAATAATAGTAAAGATAGGAATGCCTCAGATTTGGGCCATAAATTTTGGTGCAAAGAAAATATGAATGGCTCCTAAATCCCCTCATTCTCCTCCATTGCATGGACCGACTTAACTAATGATAGATAATGAATTCCGAAGGATAAAAGTTCTCTGCATTCGGCTTATATAATTGTCCCTTAATCATTCTCTCCCCACAATCCGTTTTTCAGCATGGAGAGAAACGCAAGTGAAGAAGACAATGAAAGTTTCTACAGGGAGATTGAAGAGCGGATCATTCGACTCATTTCGGATGACGACGAGGAAGAAGAACAAAAGAGGAAAAATGGAGCTCCTCCGCTCTCCATTAATGGAGAAAGACCACAGCTTTTTCCAATGTCTGGTTCATTGGTTGATGCAAGCCATTATGGAACGTTTGATACGGGGATGAGGCCATGGCAATCACCCTTTGTTTGTGAGAATTGTCAGAGGCGCGCATGGTTAGCGCATGAGCTGGAGAAGGTGAGAAGGAGCGCGCTGGCTACTGGAAGGAAAGGAACAGGAGTTTTTATTCCGAGATATGTATCAACTTAGTTCTAAACAATTATTCCACCCACTGTGGCTTAGCTCATGTGGGGGGAACTCGGCTGGGCAAAGCCCAAGTCCCTGGTTCGATTCCCATTGGGCGATCGTGATAGTTTTAATTGTTGTCCCGGGTAAATGGTGTGGGTTGCCTGCTAGGTTGACCGGGGTTTACTCGCATCAAAGCGGAGGGGTTCCTCGTCACCAAAAAAAAAAAAAAAATCAACGCGGTCATTGGACGACGTCCAGAGACGAATTAGTATGTGCCACGTAATTTCTTACTCTGTACCGGTGCGGTGTACCGCTGTGTACTCGTTGACATGGCGCATTCTAATTCACTGCAAATGATCGCTATTCAATAATAATGGAGGTGCTGTTATTATTATATTTTAATTATTGTTTATTGTTTGGCTTTTTTAAACCTTTGTGTGTGAATATTTTGTAATTCAAGAGTGGCTAGTTGTTGTGATGTGTTTTAGCCTTTAAGGCTTGAAAAAACCAGTGTGTGTTACTACGTTTTAGTTGTTAAGCATTTGATTTGAAAAATGTAAATGAAAAAAAAACAAACCATTGAGGAATTTAAAATTTTCATATTTTATGTGTGTTTTGAATTTATTTGATTGGAGGAATTTAGAAAACATTTGAAAAAAGAAAGTGGCAGCATTTATTTATTTATTTATTTATTTTTGGCAAGTGCTAACAAATTTATTTGATTGTATGCTTTTTTGTTGATGTCATTCTTCTTGTTGATAATTAAAGACTAAAGAGCGAGTTGAAAGAAAATTTGAATTATGGAGGTCAATTTTAGAGTTTAAAGATTTTTGTTTTAGTAGATCTAAAGTTGAATATATTAAGTATAATTTTAATTGTAATAGATCTAATAAGAGGATTATGACTTTGAGCAATCTGCAAGTCCTAAGTTGTTAAAATTGAACTGGACATGCATAGAACAAGAAGAGAGATAAGGGTTCATCGGATTGACTTGAGTTAAATTGGATAATGTAATAAATATGAAAATTATTTTAATAAAATTTAAATGACAGAATAATCATGTAATAATATAATTTTTTAATAAAAAAATAAATTGAATTTGCACATTAATAATATCTTATATAATTTTAAATTTAAATATATATAGTCGATCTTTAAATTTAAAAAAATTAGCTTACATATAAATTTATATATTTGATATAAATTATTATTAATTTATAATATATGTTTTGATATAATTTACACCTATAATTTATATATTAAAGTCATATTATAAATATACAATTTTAAATTATTAAGATTAGATTATTTATTATTCTCAATATAGTTTATTTAACATTATTAATTAAAAATAAATGTTATTTACATCATGGAAAGTTTATTTTAAAAATTGTTTTAAAATATATAATTTATGTTGTAAACTTGAGAAGTTATTCTTGTTAATGCTTATACTTTTTGAGTTTAGATGAGATAAGAACTCATATAGAGTGATATAGCCATGAAAAATATTTGGTTGAAAATTTTTTATAAAAAATTAAGTGTTTTAAGTATAAATTAATTTATTAAACTATAAATATTACATAATATTTTATTCTTAATGTATTAAATTAATTTATTTAATTATTTAAATAATTCAGAAATTAAACTAGCCGGTTCAATAGAATCAGGACCAATTCCCTAGTTGAACCGTGAGTGTGAACAGGCTTCGCCGCGAAAGTAGGGCGCGGCAGTGGGCTTTGCTACGAGAGCGGGTCGCGGCAGCGGGCTTCGCCGCAAGAGCAGGAGCGGGCTTCGCCGCGAAAGAAGGTCACGTTAGTGGGCTTCGTTGTGAGAGCGGGTCGCAGGTCGTGAGCAGGAGCGGGCTTCACCTCGAGAGAGGGTCGCGGCAGCAGGCTTCACTGCGAGAGCAAGAGCGGGAGTGGGATTTGCCTTGAGAGCGGAAGCAAGCTTCGCTGCAAGAGATCAGTGGTTTTTTTATCCTTTTAAATTAAAATTGTTATGTTTGTCGTCTCATTAATTCCCGGTGTAAAGAGGAGCTATAAGATTAAAATTAATAATGCAAATAACATGACCTTTAGAGATTAGAAGACATAAATATCTGTCACGGGTAGGGGTGCAACCGAGTAGAGCCGGCTCGAGAGATGGTTCGGGCTCGACGAGTTGAGCTTATCGAGCTCGAGCTCGAACACTCGATTGCTCGACTCTATAGCTAGTCGAGCAGCTCGAACACGAGAGCGGGAGTGGACTTCGCCGTGAGAGCGGGTCGCGACAGCAGGCTTTGCTGCAAGAGCTGGAGCGTGAACGGGCTTCGCCGCGAAAGCGGGGTGCGGCAGTGGGCTTCGCTGTGAGAGCGGGTCGCAACAGCGGGCTTCGCCGCAAGAGCAGGAGCGGGCTTCGCCGTGAAAGAGGGGCACGGTAGTGGGCTTCGTTGAGAGAGCGGGTCGCAGGTCGTGGCAGTGGGCTTCGCCGTGAGAGCAAGAGCTAGCTTCGCCTTGAGAGAGGGTCGCGGCAGTAGGCTTCACCGCGAGAGCGAGAGTGGGAGTAGGATTTGCCTTGAGAGCGGGAGCAAGCTTCACTGCAAGAGATCAGTGGTTTCTTTATCCTTTTTATTATCCTCTTTCCAGAAAAATGTTGCTCATCTCAGACTAACCACCCCTACTTCAAGTTTTTTTTTTTTTTTTTTTTTTAACATTTCTAGTTTTTCACATGAGATATTTAATGTCTCTTATAACATTCTTTTTTATCTAGTAATATATGATTTTTTTCTTGAAAGCTTAGATTTTAATATTAACATTAATTATAAAAAATATATATTTTCCTATTACCTATCGGATCCAAAGTTGTTTGATGAAAGATAAATTAAATTTTACATGAGAAATTAATCACATGAAAAAGAAGAGTAAAAGAAATAGGCAAACAAGCCAATCCTTTTAACTGAAGAAAGTCCATCATAAACGAGTTGAAGAAACACAATTTAAAAAAAGAGAGATATCTCAATTCAATGTCTGCTAGCATATATCATCTAAAGCTTTCTATATTGAAGAAGAACATGGCATGTAATACATAATTTATCACTTAATTAACACATTTAAAAATAAAAAATAATAGACTGACTTAATTTATTTGTGAAGAAAGGGAGTTCATAAGGTGAGTTGAGGGTTATTCCAAGCGAGAAGGAAAATATTGTACTATAAATGTGTGTTGCGGGCTAGAATATAAGCGACGATAGAGTTAAAAATTTTACGTCTTAGCGTTCTACAGATATCTAGCACACAAACAGAGAACACAATATTTTTTACGTGGAAACCCCGGATAAGGGAAGTCAAGCGATGAGAATTATAGTTTCTCTCTCATGAGTCCCCTTTCTATGAGAAATGAGGGATATATTTATAGTTTTTTGATAGAGACATGGTCAGTAAATATGAGAGAGATCCAGGATAAGTTGATAGTGATTTGAATAGATGATCAAGAATAATGATTGTGTTAAGACTAACGCTTTTAGGATGCTTTTAGTGATGTAACTCTGAGCAGCTTCTTCATTAAGGTGACTATGGAATAGTGTTTAGTAAATAAGATTTGAGTACATGCATGATTATATTAAAACTAGTTTTGTTCAATGACTTATTGGACTCATTATGACTTCTTTTTGTTGCAATTGCTTGCTAGAAAATATAAGAGAATAGTCAATATAGAGAAACTTTTATTTAGTAGCCTGGTAAGAGGAGCACATAATTTATAAGAGACCAACTATTTTTTACTTAAAAACTAGAAAAAAATTTCAAACAATTTAGCTCAACTAAAATAATTTGTTATGTGTGGAATCTGATTGAGTTGATCAATAAGGTTATTTTGTTACCTCGAACCTTAAATTTGTCATGTTTGTTAGGGGTGCGGGGTTACCCCATTGCTTGGTTTCGGGTGCTTTGCACCCGAAAAAAAAAAATTACGACGTCCCGACGCTGTATACCTGAGTGCCCCAGTGTTGACATTTAGTACATCTATAATTTTGTAAGAATATCATTTTGATAAATTTTGCCAAAATTTCAAAACAATTAATTGAACTACTTATCTTAACGACTTTAATCACATATCAAATGTTTAATACTTGAGTGTTTTAATGACCTCAAAATTAAATGATCTTGGACTCATTTGAGTCTTCATACTAAGGCTTTTGATTTGATTTTAAGTATGTAACTTTCATATATTATTTAAGCCCCTTAATTAATAATCTAATGTTTATAATTATGTATCAAGTGCTTTATTTGAGCTCATTTAATTCGAAACGTTCAATTTAATTATACATTTGTTGAAATCGATGTTCCAATGACTTCTAATTTTATTTTAAAATTTGTGAACATATATATCACATCCATCTTCATACCTCTCTGCTGAATTATTAATAATGTACCTTACACTTTTTTTTATTTTTTATTTTTTTTTAAGCCGTGCACTTAATATCACATTAAAAAAATACATAAATACATTATTTTGTTATTCACGTTTTACACATTAATTTAAATTATAATAAATCAAATCAAATAAAATAAATTATTCAACAACAATTCCGTTGTAGTTTTCTATGTTAAAAGGCCATTAGAGTATAACTTCCGAACTAAAATAGTAATTTAAGCCATTAAAAAATCATTAAAATAATATTTGTCAGCTTTTAATTCAAATATATAATAATAGTAAAGACAGGAAAGCCTCATATTTGGGCCGTAAATTTTGGCGATAAGAAAATATGAATGGCTCCTAAATCCCCTCATTCTCCTCCATTGCCTGGACCGACTTAACTAATGATCGATAATGAATTCCAAAGGAGAAAAGTTCTCTGCATTCGACATATTTAATAGTTCCTTAATCATTCTCTCCCCATAATTCCTGAAGGTCTCCATCCATGAAGCATCTTATCTTCCTTTTCAATTGCTCCTCTGCCTTCGTCACACATTTGTCGTTAATTAATTTCCTTGAAAAATGTTTTACTGGTCGTTTCATCCACATCGCACCCCTTCTCACCCTTTCAGAGTCCCCAACAATTATATACCGGTGCTGCTCCGTTTTGCTCCCATAATAGTCGAGTTTGGCCCGTGTTGTTATCCTATCCAGTACTATCTGCCTTCAATCCATTTTCCTGGCATGGAGAGAAACGTAAGTGAAGAAGACAACGAAAGTTTCTACAGGGAGATTGAAGAGCGGATCATGCGCCTCATTTCGGATGACGAGGACGAAGAAGAACTAAATAGGGAAAA
The DNA here is from genome assembly GCF_001605985.2 of Dendrobium catenatum. Classification (NCBI taxonomy): domain Eukaryota; kingdom Viridiplantae; phylum Streptophyta; class Magnoliopsida; order Asparagales; family Orchidaceae; genus Dendrobium; species Dendrobium catenatum. Next base: position 882,882 of record NW_021319610.1, read on the forward strand.
CGGAGCTCCTCCGCTCTCCATAAATGGAGAAAGACTACAGCCTTTTTCAATGTCTGATTCATTTGTTGATGCAAGCTGTTATGGAACGTTTGATAAGGGGATGAGGCAATGACAAGCACCCTTTGTTTGTGGGAATTATCAGAGGAGCGCATGGTTAGCGTATGAGCTGGAGAAGGTGAGGAAGGTGCTAGCTTCTAAGAGGAAATGAACATGAATTTTTATTCCAAGATATGTATCCACTTAGTTCTAAAAATTTATTCCATGCGGTCAGTGGACGTGTCCCGAGGCAAATCAGTATGCGCCACGTCATGCTGGTGATGTGTACCATTGTGTATTTGATGGAGTTGCGCATTTTGATTCGTCGCAAATGATCGCTATTCAATAATAATGGAGGAGCTGAGTAATATTATATTTTAATTATTGTTTATTGTTTGGTTTTTTTTAGCCTTTGTGTGTGAATATTTTGTAATTGAACAGTGGTTGCTTGTTGTGATGTGTATTACCTTTAAGGCATGAGGAAACCAGTGTTGTTAAGCATTTGATTTGAAAAAATGGAAATAGAAATAAAAAAAAAAAAACGTTGAGGAATTTTAAATTTCATACTTTATGAGTGTTTTGAATTTATTTGATAGCATGAATTTAGAAATTAAAACACCTGAAAATAAAGTGGCAGCATTTAATTTTTTTTTTTTTTTTTTGGCGCATGCTAACAAATTTATTTGATTGTATGCTTTTTGTTGATGACATTATTCTTGTTGATAAAGATTAAAGAGCGAGTTGAAAGAAAATTGGAATTATAGAGGTCAACTTTAGAGTTCAAATATTTTTGTTCGAGTAGATCTAAAGCTGAATATATTAATTATAATTTTAGTAGTAATATATCTCTTAAGAGGATTGTCAGTTTGAGCGTAAGTCTGAGGTTGTGAAAATTGAACGAGACATGCATAGAACCAGAAGAACTAAAGAATAAGGATTCGGTGGTTCGACTGGAGTCAAATATGATGATGTAATAAATATGAAAACTATTTAAATAAAATTTAAATATCAGAATAATAACGTAATAATATAAATTTTTTAATAAAAAATAAATTGAATTTGCATATTAATAATATCTTATATAATTTTTTAGCGTCATATCACCTGGGAAGTTCCTCTTGTTAATGTTTATATCACTTTTTGAGTTTATATGAGATAAGAACTCAAATAGAGTGATATAAGCCATGTAAAATGTTTGGTCGAAAATTTTTATTTAAAAAAAAATAAGCATTTTAAGTATAAATTAATTTATGAAATTATAAACATTACATAATATTTTTATTCTTAATGTATTAAATTAATTTATTTAATTATTTTAATAATTTAGAAATTAAAACAGCCGGTCCAATAGAATTGGGACCAGTTCGCCAGTTGAACCAGCAGTTGTAGCAAATTTAGCCCAATTTGATGCATAAACGATTTTCAGAATGGACATATCGACCTCAAGATTGGTTCATGGTTGAAGTGACCGGTTGGACCTGCCAATCCGATCATATTTTTAAGACACTAGTCATGTCATTAATAATATCACGTATTTTAGATATCTCAGATCTATTGTTCAAAATAATAGAGAAATAGATAGGGATGTTATTAATAACTAGAATTCAAGTTTGTTGGCTGAAGTGAAGGAATGTATCAGGCCTGTTGTGTGATAGAAAGTATCCCGTATACTTTTGAGAAAATTATATTTCATAGTTGTGAGATCTGTAATGCTTTAAGTGTATAATGTTAGCCAATAAAAAGGTCTAAGCATAAATTTAAGTTTAAAGATAGAATGTGAAATGAGTATATACATGTAAAGATTAGTAGTTCTAATGATAGATAAGATTAGAGAGAGTCGCCTTAAATGGTTTGGGCACAAAAACCATCGGCCTTCTAATGACTCGACTAGGACAGTAGATGTATTAGATTTTGGTCCATGTTTACAAGACGGTAGAGGTAAACCTAAAAAATATAGTTATAAATTATTAGAAATGACATTTTTTATTTGATTTAAATGAGAATTTGATTCTTAACTGTGCACAATGAAGAAAAATGATTCATTTAGTCAACTCCACGTAGTGGGATAAAGGCTTTGTTGTTTTTGTTGTTGCTAAAAAACTTATGCTAACAGAGTGTGTGTTTAATATATCTTAACTTTTAACAAAAATTTAGTACACAAAAAAAAGAAAAACTCATGAGACGTGGCTTAGTCATAACAATCCACTATAGAATAGGAGAAGCAAGAATTCTCCATTTGAAATAGTTAAAAAAAATGATATCGTTTACAATTATGAAAAATAATCTAATTTGTCTTTTATAAATTACAAAATCAAGTGTTCACGGCTAGAGAATTAAAACTTAACAACATGATTAAATTTTGATAGAAGTCAATGGAGATGGTGTTTGTATGGTTATGGTCATTCATAGTGATAGGTGGAAAATGGAAAACAATTCTTTAGTTCTCTCAGTTCTTTAATCTCCTTTTTTGGTAGAGAATGACGCTTTGTTTATAAGCTTCTTAATATAGGCATTTTAATAAATTTGATCAAAATTCAAAGCACTCGATTACACTATCCAAATTAATTCCCTTGATTATAGATCATTTATTAAATACTTGAATGTGTTAATGATGTTACAATGTCGTGATCTTGGCATATTAAATTTGTCTCGTCGAGCCAATTGATTTGACTATAACTCTATAAGCATGTAATAACTAAAGTTTGTTTGGTTCTTATTAATGTTCAGAAATTTTTAGATATATTTTGTGCGTTTGATTTGAGCTCAATTGTATTGTCAATAGATTCACCTTGTCAATATGATTTGTTCAACTATAAATTTGTTGCAATAAGAGTTCTAATAATCCTACATTAATAGAAAAAACTATTATTTTAAATATTATCTCATGTTTCATGAGGATCATATAAAAAAATTTATAGACATATCAAATTTACTTCTCATTGTAGACAAATAGGGTAGAGAGAGTTTTTATTTTTATTTTTTATTTTCATATTTTGATCGTTAAATGTTCTACATAGAATTTATAACAGGACTACGTTATGTGTGGAATCTGATTGAGTTAATCAATAAAATTATTTTGTTACCTCGAACCTTAAATTTGTCATGTTTGTTAGGGGTGCGGGGGGTTACCCCACTGCTTGGTTTCGGGTGCTTTGCACCCGAAATAAAACAAAAAAAATTTATGACGTCCCGGTACTGTATACCTGAGCACCCCGGTGTTGTGTTCCCAAGCACCCCAGCATTGATCAACAGAGCAGAGCGCCACATTAAATATTAGTTATTCGGAGATAAGAAATATTGGTAGATAGGTAATGAAAGTTGAACGATAGAAATCAAGCGATGGCAATTGGATAACACAAGTCGAGCAATGGTGATAGCACTTGCTTATGATGATCGTCCACATTAAATGTTGGGTAAAAGTCTAGATTTTCTTAGATGTCTAAACTCTCTTCTACATGTCTATAGTACATCTATAATTTTGTAAGAATATCATTTTGATAAATTTTGCATAAAATTCAAAACAAGTAATTGAACTACTTATATTAGCAACTTTAATCACATATCAAATGTTCAATACTTGAGTGTTTTAATGACCTCAAAATTAAATGATCTTGGACTCATTTGAGTCTTCATACTGAGGCTTTTGATTTGATTTTAAGTATGTAAGATTCAGATATTATTTAAGCCCCTTAATTAATAATATAAAGTTTATAATTATGTATCAATTATTTTATTTGGGCTCATTTAATTCAAGACTTGGAATTTTATTTCAAAATTTTTGAACACATATATCACATCCGTCTTCATATCTCTCTGCTGAATTATTATGATTATTTTGTTCCTCACGTTTTACACGTTAATTTAAATTATAATAAATCAAATAAAATAAAATTAACAATTCTGTTGTAGTTTTCTATGTTAAAAGGGCATTAGAGTATAACTTTAGAACTAAAATAGCAATTTAAGCCATTAAAAAATCATTAAAATAATAAATGTCAGCTTTTAAACCCCCTTTTCACCATTCAAATATATAATAATAGCAAAGACAGGAACGCCTCAGATTTGGGCCCTAAATTTTTGCGCAAAGAAAATATGAATGGAGAGAAGCAAAGGCCCGGTCTTACAAACTCCTATGGCTCCTAAATCCACTCATTCTCCTCCATTGCCTGAACCGACTTAACTAATGATAGATAATGAATTTCGAAGGAGAAAAGTTCTCTGCATTCGGCTTATATAATACTCCCTTAATCATTCTCTCCCCTCAATCCGTTTTCCAGCATGGAGAGAAACGTAAGTGAAAAAGACAACGAAAATTTCTACAGGGAGATTGAAGAGCGGATCATTCGACTCATTTCGGATGACGACGAGGAAGAAGAACAAAAGAGGAAAAACGGAGCTCCTCCGCTCTCCATTAATGGAGAAAGACCACAGTTTATTCCAATGTTTGGTTCATTTGTTGATGCGAGCCGTTATGGAACGTTTGATACGGGGATGAGACAATGGCAAGCACCCTTTGTTTGTGAGAATTGTCAGAGGCGCGCATGGTTAACGCATGAGCTGGAGAAGGTGAGAAGGAGCGCGCTGGCTACTGGGAGGAAAGGAACAGGAGTTTTTATTCCGAGATATGTATCAACTTAGTTCTAAAAAATTATTCCGGTCGGGTGAGAGTGAGGTACTGTAACGATCCAATTAATTGACAGTAAAGATGAGGATTTGCAAATTTGTTGGTTGGATTGCTGTTGATGGAGGATTTTCCGGATGATGGATTGGCTACTGGCTTAGCGTTCTGCATGCCGGCTTTAGCCAATATGCGATGGGCATACTGTTGCTGATGAAGCAGAATTCCATATTTGGTGTGAACGGTCTGGATTCCTAGGAAGTGAGCAAGAGAACCTAGATTCCGCATCTGGAATTGCTTGTGTAAGCTTGTAAGAAGACGGTCAATTTCGGTAGGTGAGTTTCCGGTTAGAAGGATATTGTCGACGTAGATGAGGATGTAGAGCCGAGTTGATTTCGATTTGTAAGTAAGAAGTGAGGGGTCAGCCGAGCTTATAAGAAATCCGAAAGCTTGAAGGTGAGTAGAGAGAGTGGCATACCATTCCCGTGGAGATTGTTTGAGGCCATAGAGCGCCTTATTGAGCTTGCAGACGTAGGTGGGATGAAGAGCATCTTGAAATCCTTGGGGTTGTTGCATGTAAACGGTGTCCGAAAGTTTGCCGTGCAGAAAGGCGTTGGAGACGTCGAGCTGATGAATTGGCCAGTTGTAGTGCAGGGCTAGGAGAATAAGAACCCGAATGGTTGGTATTTTAGCGACCGGGCTAAAGGTTTCTGTGTAATCGAGCCCGTGTTCTTGATGAAATCCTTTGGCGACGAGTCGGGCCTTGTACCGAGCAATCGAGCCATCGGAGTTGAGTTTTGTTCGGTATGTCCATTTGCAGCCGACTACATTTTGGTTGGGATTTGGTGGTACAAGATCCCAGGTACCCTGCATTTGAAGTGCTTGAAATTCTTGAGACATGGCGGCGCGCCAATGTTCGCTTTTGACGGCTTGATTATAGGTAGTTGGCTCGGTATGAATTATGTGAGATAGATTGAAGATGGTTTTGGGTTTGTTGTGCCCAGTCTTGGACCGGGTTAGCATAGGATGAGTGACAGGTGGAACAGGTTGATAGGTGATAGTCTGGGCATTTGTGGAAGTAGAGTGCTGAGAGGCAGGTGAAGAGGAATGTTGTGTTGTTTGCGAATTGCTAGAAGCAGTCGTAGGAGTTGTGTGAGGACGGTCCAGGTGGTGTGAAGGCAAGTGTGGTTGAGGATGAGTGGAGATGGGTAAACTGGAGGAGGGAACGAGCAGAAGAGGTGGTAAGTGGAGGTTCTGACGAGAAGTGGTGATAGTGGAATCAGTAGATTGGGAGAAGGGAAAAATGGTTTCGTTGAAGACTACATGTGGTGACACATAAATTTTGTTGGTCTTGATATCAAGGCATCTGTAGCCTTTCTGGTTGGGAGCGTACCCAATGAATACACACGGTTGAGAGAGGGGCGAGAGTTTGTGATCCGCATACGGTTTGAGCCAGGGATAGCAAAGACATCCAAAAACTTTGAGGTGACTTAAATTCGGATTGGCTTTGTAGAGAATTGTGTAAGGAGATTTATTGTGAGTATTAGGAGATGGTAGACGATTAAGGAGGTAGACGGCGGTGAGAAGAGTGTCGACCCATAGGTGATTAGGGATGGAGGCAGTGAAAATGAGAGTGCGAACGGTTTCGGCGATGTGCCGATGTTTTCTTTCGGCGACGCCGTTCTGCGGTGGGGAGTACGGGCATGTAAATTGGTGAATGATGCCTTGATTTGTTAGATGAGTTTGGAAATATTTATTAATGTATTCGCCTCCGCCGTCGGTGCGAAAAATTTTGATATGAGCTTGAAATTGGCGGGAGATCATGTGTTGAAATTCTAAGAATTTGGCAAATACTTCAGATTTTTGTTTTAGCGGATACACCCAGGTGAATTTGGAGTGATCATCTATAAAGCTGACATAGTATTTATAGCCATTGTTAGAGATGAATGGGGAGGGTCCCCAGACGTCCGAATGAATTATATAAAATGGAGCCGAGCTAATGGACTGAGATTTATTGAATGGTAAGCGATGGCTCTTAGCCATTTTACATGAATTGCAAAGAAATTTAAAAGAAGAAATACAGATATTCGGATCTTGATTTGCAAGATGAGAGAGCGTGGCGGTTGACGGATGTCCAAGACGGCGATGCCATAGGTCAGGGACGGACTGAATAGAGACGAGAGCCAGATGCGAGGTGTCGTTGGCGGATTGGTGCGGGGCTCGAATTGGATAGAGACCGTTAATAGACGGACCCTTGAGAAGAGTTCGGCGGGTCTTCCGATCCTTGAGTTCATAACCATGAGAGGAGAAGGTAATAAGGCAATCATTGTCATGCGTGAGTTTGTAAACAGAAATCAGATTAAAGGATAAGTTTGGAACCAGATTTAGGTGAGTGAGTCGAAGGCTACCTTGCGGGGTAGGGAGGAGGCCATTACCAATGTTTTGAATGGGAATTTGGTGACCGTTACCTAGAGTGACTTGAGTGTTGCCTCTGTACGGTTGAGATGTTTGAAGATTGTTCGGGTTGGAGGTAAGGTGCGAGGACGCCCCGCTATCAAGAAACCATTCGGTGGAGGAATTTGTCGCCGGGGAGGTGAATAAGGCAGCGGTAGGCTGTTCGGAATGGTAGTTGTCGTCGTGTCGATGCCAACATTTGACTGCGGAGTGACCAGTCTTGCCGCAAATTTGGCAAGTTATGGCTGATCTTGCGGTTCTTGAGTCGCGGTTGTTGCTCGGGTTGGATCTGGTATTGGAGGAATTTCGTCCGCGATTGGAGGATCGGCCACGACCGCGACCGCGAGTGGCTGCGAGCGCCGTAGTGTTCCCAGCGAGTTGAAGGGATTGAAGCTCCCGGGTGGCTTCGTGAGCAAGATTAAGCTCCTCGCTGCAGAGGAGAGTATAGAGTTCGTCAAGATCGAGAGGTTGACGATTGGTACGTATCGCCGTTTTGAAAGCTTGATATGTTTGGGGAAGGCCGTCCAAGGTGTAGTGGATGACTTCTTCAATAGGTATGGTTGCGCCGGCGGCAGCAAGAGCGTCAACCTTGGCCTTGATGTCAAGAAGGTATTGGGACATCGTTTTGTCTTTCATGGTGAGATAGTGAAGTTCGTGCCGGAGTTGAATGATTCTTGATCTTGTGCTCGATTGAAGACGTCTATCGAGAATGGCCCAGATTTCTGCACAATGGTCGGCGGAGAGAACGTATGGCAGAATTGTGGGTGAGATGATGGAGTACATGGCAGCAGCAAGATTCTGGTCTTGTAAGAGCCAGGCTTCATAATGGGGATTAGGAGCGGTGGTGCCATCGGCAGTCGTCGTTTGGGAAGGCGGAGGGGAGGTGCCGTCCAAGAATCCTTGATAGCCGTTAGCTTTGAATAGTTTGAGTACCTGTGAGCGCCATAAGGGGTGATTGTCGGCGTTGAGTGGTTGGGCGACAACGCTTTTGAGGTGGCTCATTAAGAATTTTAATGATGCCGGAATTGAAGGTGGGTTGGACGGTGGTGTTTCTTCCGCAGAGGAGAGGCTGGGGGAGGAGGTATTGGATGAGTTAGCCATGAGCGGCAAGAAGGAGCCTAACGGTGAAGAAGTCGCAAGAACGGGAGGAGGGAAGGAATCAGTGCTCTGATACCATGTTAGGAAAGAGCAAGACAACAGAGAACAGAGAAGGTAAAAGAGAAAATGTATTTTCCATTATGTGATGCCGGACTACAGTGAAGTATTTATAGAGTAGGGAATAACAAGAAGAGTAACTAATTACAAGAAAGTACAGCGTCTAATGAACGCAGTAAATATAATATATTTCTGTTTGCTAACAGCCCCCGTCAAACTGATGGAGGGGGAGCGACGATCAGTTTGTTGCATAAAAGTTTGAATCGTCGTGTGGGTAGAGGCTTGGTGAAGATGTCGGCAAGTTGATCGTTGGTGGAGATGTGATGAACGGTGAGATGCTTGGACTTGATGCTATCACGAATGAAGTGGCAGTCGACGTCAATGTGTTTGGTTCGAGCGTGATAGATCGGGTTGTTGGATAGAGCAATAGCGGAGGTATTGTCGCAATATACGGTGGTAGGAGCCATTTGTGGAATGTGAAGTTCTTCAAGTAGTTGACGAAGCCACAGCACTTCAGCAGCTTCAGCGGCCAATGCACGATACTCGGCTTCGGTGGAGGAGCGAGCAACTGTTGCTTGTTTCTTAACGCGCCAGGAAATCAGCGATTTGCCTAGAAAGTTGCAGTACCCGGAAATTGATTTCCGGTCTTGAATATTGTTTGCCCAGTCGGCGTCCGAGTATCCCTGCAAGGTTAGTTCATCGCGATAAAGAGGAAGACCATGATCGGTTGTACCTTGAATATACCTGAGTAGATGTGTTAGAGCATGGAAGTTGCTGTTGAGCGGCTTGTGCATTGCTTGGCTGAGTTGGTGAACAGCGTATTGTATGTCTGGTCGGGTGAGAGTGAGGTACTGTAACGATCCAATTAGTTGACAATAAAGATGAGGATTTGCAAATTTGTTGGTTGGATTGCTGTTGATGGAGGATTTTCCCGACGAAGGATTGGCTACTGGCTTAGCGTTCTGCATGCCGGCTTTAGCCAATATGCGATGGGCATACTGTTGCTGATGAAGCAGAATTCCATATTTGGTGTGAACGGTCTGGATTCCTAGGAAGTGAGCAAGAGAACCTAGATTCCGCATCTGGAATTGCTTGTGTAAGCTTGTAAGAAGACGGTCAATTTCGGTAGGTGAGTTTCCGGTTAGAAGGATATTGTCGACGTAGATGAGGATGTAGAGCCGAGTTGATTTCGATTTGTAAGTAAGAAGTGAGGGGTCAGCCGAGCTTATAAGAAATCCGAAAGCTTGAAGGTGAGTAGAGAGAGTGGCATACCATTCCCGTGGAGATTGTTTGAGGCCATAGAGCGCCTTATTGAGCTTGCAGACGTAGGTGGGATGAAGAGCATCTTGAAATCCTTGGGGTTGTTGCATGTAAACGGTGTCCGAAAGTTTGCCGTGCAGAAAGGCGTTGGAGACGTCGAGCTGATGAATCTTGATTTGAATTACATTATGCCCATTTTATTTCAAATCAAATATCTCTTGAATGAATAAAACATATTCTAACATTTATATATATACTTTGTTGATCTTAAAAAGAAGCCAATGTATTCTTAAGGTTGGTAGATTTATTTGTGCATGGCTAAAATTTCATTTGAGATAATTTTTTTATTATTTTTAAAGCAACTTTTTAATATAAAATTTTTTGAATTTAAAATTTTGTATAAAAAATTACTTTTAAAAACATTGAGAGAGTTGTCCCAAATAAAACTTAAGGTTTCGTTTGGGAAGGTTGCTTTCAAGTTTCTTGAAGCAGCTTTTTAATACAAAAAATTTAAATTTTATACTACAATGCTACTTCAAGAATCAGTAAAAAAGTTGTCCCGAACAAAACTTATGTTTGATTTAAGCAGCTTTAATCCCCTAACCCCAACCAAATAGCACAAAATGAAACTCTCTTAAGCCTCATGATTTTATGTTTCATCTTTCATATCTTTTAATACTCACTAAAAAAAAAGATAAAGAATTTAAGTGGTACGATTTATAAACCCACATCAACAATGAGAATGTGAAAGAAGAATAATTCAAGTACGAAATCTCCTCAGAAAAATCTCTTTAAATATAATACATGTTCTCTCAAAGTACCAACTTCCTCTATGCTCCATTGCTATGGTGTCATCAACATGATTGTTATTATTTATACCGATATTCATATTGAAAGGTTGAACAGATGATTTTCTAATATTGAGCTGACCTAATACCAATAGATGTTTAGTCATAATTATGAGTTAAATTATCAGTTAAAATTTAGTATCTTATAATATATTGCAACAATATTTGTTTATTAAAAATATTTAAGATTCAGAATTTATAGCAATTGAAATTCATGAAGAATGACTGACTTCATATTTTTAGCAACTCCTAAGATGTCTTTTATCTCGACTATTAATATTTGAAAGATCATTCCAATTGCTATATGTAAGACTGGGCTTCTACCATCATAAATGATATCACAAATATTTCCCCTAACAAAAAAGTCATGTTGAAGATATTCACCCTCAAGAGGATTTGCTTTATTTTGAAAGTTTCAAGAGGACTTCTTTTGGAGCACTCATCTAGGACTGAAAAAGGAATTCGCCAGATGAGATCAATGGCTCTACTCGCCCAAATCCACTAATGAGTTCGCCCTGCACAAGGCGAATAAGAGATTTCTCGACAAACTGCCACTCGCCGCTACCTCTCTCACTAGCGAGAGATTATTAGGTGCGGAGTGCAGACGGGGAGAACCGTTTGCACACTAGTATAAAATCCAGCTAGGTACTATTCGGTACCGCTTAATACCCTGTGTCTGTGCAGACGGTGCTCTCCCCGTCTGCACTCCACACCTAATAATTATTCCTCACTAGCCCTCTCTCCAAACATTAAAACTTGCCCAGCTTAGCTATAAAAAAATCCTACTAAAAAAACTCACCATTCAACCATTACAATTCAACCTAAAACTCTGCATTCCTACACATCTCACCAGCATTTTTCCTCAAGCCAACCCAAGATCTTATACACAAGTCATAAGTCATTAGTCACATCAGGCCTCTGGCAAAAGAGATTATTTTGTGCGGACGCTAAACGCAACTCTACATCTAGAGACAACCAGAATGAACAATGTCGGCAAAACTGAGAGCGGTACCGACTTGGCTCATTTTATTTGGTCTCTGGACGACATTCGACATCCACAAAACAATTTCTCCTAGCAAAGACTCACTTGCATGCTCACCAAGAACTTACCGCAACCGAGCTCGCCTATCAAGAGATGACACGTCTTTAGATTACATGCAGCATTGTACAAGTGTTCATATAACCCTCGTCTTTAGATTACTGAGAGCTCGCCTATGTAGCTTGTGATAATATACTTTTTATCAGCATATCTTTTTCATATAACCCTCAAAGTCCTATAAATAAAGAATTATAACACAATTGAGAGAATATGAATTTTCTCTAATAGTGAATACTCTGCCTGTTTGAACTCTATAATTCTTTTTCTCAACTCTCTCTGCTCTCCGTATACTCACCATTCTTACATACATCTTCTAACTTACCAAGTTGCCCTGCTAGCAAAATCAAACATCATCTACAAACAAATTCAAATTCAACAAAGCTCACTTCTGATAATGAGTGAATACCACTTCTTTCAATGTACAACGTGATTCAGGCCATGAAACCTCAAAGAACTAAGGAAAAGAACAGCGAGTCTAAAGCCCAAGGAAATAGACCCCTTGGCGACAAAAGGAATAATAGTTGATGTAACACATATTGGATAACCTAAATTTTACATAAATAAGTCTGTTTCCCCCCTTATTCCCTCTTAATCTTAAGGTCAAAATTGATGCAAACTATCCACAAAGATGATATAGTAAGTAGAAAAGCATTCCAGTTGTAGCAACGTAGACTTTTTTTTTACAAAAAGTTCTATAGCAAACCAGCGTCTTTGAGAGCTTTTTCAAAATCTTCCTCGCTTCGCCAGTTATCTACCTGGAAATGGCACAAGCAATTGACATTACAGAAAAAAAAGAGCATAAAACTCCAAGCAATATTACCTCTGGTATAGTGTGGTTAAAATGGCGCTCAATTTTCTCCATGAGCATCCGGTCCCTTTCACTGCACATCAAGTTGAATGCAGCACCTGTTGCCCAACAAATTAAGATAGCATTCAATTAGTTTCTTTTACTATCATTCCAATCATCTTTAGTATCTGTTAATGCTTCTGTTCAACTGATAATGAAATAAGAAATCTTTCTTTCCCAATGATCCACACGAGAAAATGACAAGGTAAACCTGCCTTAGATCAGATAACTTCAAAGATAACAAGTGTGATTGCTCGATTCAACTAAGAAATCCAATTTTATCAATAGATCAGTGATGATGATAGATAACAAACATTTAGGCTTCGTTTGGGATGGCTTTTAAACTCTTTCTTCAAGCAACTTTCAAGTACAAAACATTTAACTTTTGTACTAGAAAGCTGTTTTAGGAAACAATATGAAAGCCATCCCAAACAAAGCCTTAGATTCAGAACAAAAAAGTGACTAAAAAATCGTCAGCAGTTAAATATTCACTGGAAAAGTGACTATAAATTCATCAGTAGTTAAACCTATTGGTTTGATCAAGTCAGTCGGGGTATGATTTGGAATACAAGTGGATAGGTTTGGACATAAGAAAACTAAATACATAATTAGCATTTTTTACAAAGAGAGGACGTTTCAATTTTCAAGAGACTTAAAATGCAACTACAAGAGATTAATAGATTATTAAAAGAGAATTTTAAGGATATATTATTTTAAAAGAGAGCTATGCATAAAATAATAAAGTATATTATAGATTGATTAAAAAAATGAATGGGAGTTAGGTAAAATACATAATAATAAAGCTTCCTATGAGATAGCATATTCAATTAATATGAAATTAAAAATTTAATTAAATTTTTAAACAACAACAACGATATCAAGCCTTTAACCCACTACATGGGGTTGGTTACATGAATCTTTTTTTCTACATTGTGTTCTATTAAGAATCAAATTCTTATTTAAATCTAATAAAGAAAGGTCCTGTCCTACAATTTCTAAACAAGACTTTTTATGTCTACCTCTATATTTCATTATTTCTTAACATAAGCAAATTCTAATACATCTACTCTCCTAACAAAGTCATCGGAAGGCCGATGTTTTTTATATGCCAAGGGGTGCCCCACCTTGTGGGGCTCAGGGGAGTTAATATTCACTATAAAAGGAGGAGAAATCATGGGAGAAATTATTAGGAAAGTTTATTTAGAAAAAGATGGTTGTTTGAATTACATTTGGGAGGGAATTAGGAAGATTTTATTAAGGGAAAGAGGCTGGTTTGGGGCTGATTTAGATGAAATTAATTAGGAGATATTTCCTAATTGAAGAGTACATATTTGGGGGCTGATTTGGAGGGGATTTATTAGGAATTATTTCATAATTGAAGAAGATAAATTTGGGGGCTTATTTGTGAGAGAAATAATTAAGAAAATATGACATAGTTGGGGCTGATTTGGGAGGGAGTTAGGGGAGGGCTGTTTTGGTATTTTATTGTTTATTGTTTGCTTTAAATAGTTGATTTGCCCTAGGGTTAGGATATGTTATGTGTTTGCTGAATTTAATTTGTTCTTAGGTTGTGAGGGATCTAGCCACCAGTTAGAGATTTGGGAGAGCCGGATCTTTCTCTCCAACTAATAAGAAGTTAAACAATCGGGAGCAAAATATTTTAGTAGTCATATTTAAGAGCCAATGATATGCTTAAGATACTAATAATTATAGAGGAATCAAACTTATAAGACATATAATAATAATATGGGAGATAATCACAGGGCATACATTCAATTTTTAAAAAATAATCATAAAGTTTATGTTAGACAAATCTATTATAAAAGCATTTTTTTGTGTTCATACAACTAATGAAAAAGTAAAAATACTAGAGTAAGGATCTTCATATTTTTACTGACATGAACGAAGTTCATCAAGCAACCATGAGAATTAAGTTGGTGTGCATTAGGAGAAAAAAGTATGTTAAAATAATTAAAATAGGTGTTAAGGAGCAACAATTGGCATTAAAATTAATTGTGGAACAACCAAATAGTTTTTAATAATATAATTAAAGCAAGACTATAATGATTGATATTTAATCCACATCATTTTATATTTTTTGGGGGGAAAATTAGGGGACATCATTTTATATTAGTTATGAAGATGTTTATTAAGAATATTCAAAATAAAATTCCTTGATGTGTGTTGCTCATATATGTATAATTAAAATCGACTAGACGTTATTAATGGCATGTTACAATCATGAAAAAAGTAATTTGAAGATGGAATGGCTTGAAATAAATTTACAGCTGAATAAAGAAACAAATCACATATCAAATAATAATGAGTGCATTCAAAATTAAACCATATGCAGGAATTAAATGTTAAATGTTTTTATGAAGCCCGGTTCTCAATAGCCTGCAACTATGCCTACAGATTACTCAAGATTTCACAATTCAATCACTCACTCCTGAGCTCCTTGTAGGTAACGAAACCCTCACAATCTCTTCTTCACAAGATGACTGCACCCTCACCTTGTTATGATCAATAGAATCCCCGCTAAGTCTTTTAAAAAAGAAAATGGGATAGTAAGATTAAAATGTCATACATATTTGTATTGAATACGTCTACAACATATAACAACAAATTTAGTTTATACCTTCACACAATTAAGATCTCAAGCCTTCTTTTCTTTTAAATTTTGAAAAGAGGACCGAATTGATCCCCTAACTTTTTCTAAAGGACCAAAAATAATCCCTAACTATAAAAAAGTATAAAATTTGGTCCATTGACTCTTTAAATAGGAACAAAACGAGTGCTTTCGTTGGATCATTTTGGTCTCTATACAAATAGTCAACGTACTAAAATGGGACATTTAAATAATAGGGTACCATTCTGATTCTTCATAATGAGTTAGGGCCTTCGGCGACTATTTTGATCCTTATCTCATTTTGAAAATTAATTGAAAATTTTGACATATAGACCATTTGAAGTAAATTATCGGTAAAGTGGATTAGCCTAATAGAACAAATAATAAATCGCATAATGATTAATTTGAAATAGTTGCTACCTGACTTATCAAGTTATTGATGACCCAATAAACTTAATGAAAACTCACTAACAGCTTAAAAGTTAAGTGTGTTTACGAGATGACTGATTTGATTTAAGTTGAGATGTTAATTTAATAGCAAATTGATAACTTTATTGGTGACCCTTAAAGCCCCAATATAAATTTGAAAATCAGAGTATGCACATATCTAAAACAAGAAATACGATTTTGACCCTCAAGTTAATAAGATATCAAGCCTCTTCTTCCCTTTAGATTTTGGACACGTGTAGATCAAAGAACAACAAGTGTGACTTTGGCAAGCAAATAAGATCTCAAGCTTTTCTTCTTCTCTTTTGGATTTTGAGAACCAAAGTGAAATTTCTGAAATATAATGGGATGATCAACAAAAATAAGTGAAACAGGTGTCCTATTTATTATTATTATTTTTTGAAATCACAAGATACGAATTATTGGTTAGGTAGGCTAGATTAATAGGAAAAACAATAAATCGCAGAACGACTTATTAGAGTTTTGAAATAATTATTGCTTTACTTATCAGTTTATCGGTGGCCTACAAAGAGCTAATGATGAGCTGATAAAGCCCTAAAATCGGCCCAATAAACTTTGTGACAGCTCATTAATAGTTAAATAAAAAACTAAATGTTTACAAGATGAGTGATTCGATTTATGTCGAATCGTTAATTTAATGGCGAGCTGATAACTTTATTGGCAACCCATAAAGCCCAATATAAATTTGAAGTAATTTTTGATATTCTTTTTTAACCTCTATATTTTCAAAATATATGCATGAATTGGATCAAAATAGGATTTAATTTAATAAAAAGCCTATACATATATGTTTCAAAATAGCATTTAGCATTCATTTTTAAGTTGACTCTTTTGGCTTGAGCTTGATCTGTCAAAAGACATTCGAGCCTTATATAAAAAGAGAAAATTACATTTATCCTAATTTCTATAGCGCATATTCAAGCATGGGCTCCAAGAGACTTAATCTTGTATTATGACATGAAACTAAAAGAAGCTGTTAGACATTTCTAACATGTATTTGTTATGATCAAAATTGAGTACTCCACTAGGTGAACTCATGGGGTCAACAATCTCTTTATTTTTTTATGATAAACCTACGTAAAAATTAAAAAAAAATAATAATTGTATGGTTAACCGGCCCCTCGAGATATTGCACATAAAATTTAAAACAGTTCTACAAAAAAATAATAGACATAAATGCTCAAAATAACTACAATGAAGTTAAACATGATAATTAATCAAAGCCACACATTGCTCAAAATTTATTTTCTTCCTCTCCTCCATTTCTTTCCCTTTTTTCCATCAACAAAATAATAATAAGGGGGTACCAACAATACACCAAAACAAGTTAAGAATAAATAAATAACATCATCATCGTACTCATAAGGATTATGATAGACAAATAAAAATCCTCAACATCATAAAAAAAGGTATGAGATTTACATCATTGTCATCAAGCGGTTACTCGTTATTAGTGATAAACCATCAATGCTTGTCTGCGATAGATCATGCTAACAATTTTGAGAATCTCATATAATCCTCTTTGCATTGAATAGAAGAATGGGCATGATAAACCGAGTTTCACATGATGATATAACCTATGGAAATCAATGTGATTGAATGAATGAGGAAAATTGTTCAAAGGATATCAAGATAGATTTAGATAAAGATACTTTGAGATCAAGACACTCATTAATAAGCTCAAATTAAGGGAGAAATTATAAGCTGGATTTTGAAGTTTTAGAAACCTTCTCATAATAGAAAAATGATCACCAAAAATATTAAAACTTCAAAGGCATGCGAGTAAGCACATAATAGGTGGCGAGAGAAAGAGTTGGGTTAAGATGCTAGGAACATCTAGCTTTATATGGAATATAATGCATTGAACATATCATCCCCGAAGAGAGATGAAATTTGAACTAAGAATATGATATATCGATGGAGTTTGATGCAAAATAATATTTTTGTCAAATCCAAACTTGTCATAGATTATTAAAGTTTGCTACACGAGGAAAGTCATGAATGAATACGAGAAGTGACACAATAGTCATAGTTTTTATCTAATCTCATTATAAAAGATCCCGATGAAATCAAAATGAAATGAGAAAGCACATTTAAATTAAATGAGCAGGCCGTAACTTTCGAAAACATGGAAAATCTGTCAAACAAAATTGATTGTAGGCTACATGAAACGTTGAATATTAATAGTAGCTTGATTAACAGTTGGATGGGAGGTTGTCCAACATTAATGGTCTCACCACGAGTGTAATGGCAGAGCCTCTTTGGATATGAGGCCAATGATCTAGAAGATTTAATTAAGGATGATTTAGGAAACAAATGAATTGAAAATGATAAAATGTAAATAAGTCAAAGCAATATATGGAGTTAGATTCAAAAAATATTCCAGCTATAAAGAAAACATGAAAATAATGTATAAAATATACTTTAGAGAATATAGGGATGAATATGGAGGCTTAGGAAGTGGAAAGCAACTAAAAAACTTCTTCCATTGGCTAAGGCATGGACTGTGGGGATCGGAAGTGATGGGAGCTTTTAAAGTGATGTGTTAAAGTGGTATAAACAACTTAGGAAATGAAAGCTGGTTATGTTTTGAGAAAGGGTAAATTATTTTGTTTATTGTACAATGTAGTTCAGCTAGATTGAATGAGTGGTCTGGATGTGTAATTCAGTGGTCACCCAAAATATCTGGAGTAATAATGATTAAATCAAGTATCACTAGAAACTATAACTATGATAAAATACATGAAATGACAATCGAAAAAAGATTAAATTGATAAACACAATGACTTATGATTGAGTGTTGAATATATATTTTACAATACATCAACACTAAATAAAAAAAGCTGCTACAAACATAGATTGAAGGTATCATGAAAACAGGGGAGGTGGTCTGGTGAAGCTTCACCTACACTCAAATAGATATTTTCTCAAGGACCTCCAAATAAGTTATCGCTGTAATGGACAAGTTCATAAAATGTTTTGTGATGTTTTGGAGTCAGAGTATACGAGTTAGAAATCTAAAAGGATAATCATTAGTCATTTTCAATAAGACAAATATGAAATTTTAATCCTGAATCACCAATCAAAGTAATGACCTGTCCATTAACTAGCTTCCTATTCATTATTTCATCAATACTTCTATGGTTATAAAGGAATGATACAAATTGTAGTTTGATCTTTAGCCAGCAGAAATTCTAGATGAAGTAATGATCACCACCATCAATGGGATTTGTTACCAATGTACATTATCAACTCAAACTTCTGGACTCTAGTATTTATGAAGGAACTACAATGCCTATGTCCTAACATATTGGAGGACTATCAACAACGAAATTCATTGGAGCCGAATTCTTTCACGCCAACTCGCCAAGTAGAGTCCATGTGAAGCATATAAAGTCTACAGTGATCAAATTCAATAGATTTGCATTGCAACCCTATTTTATTTAACTAATTTATAGCAAGGTTTTCTATAAAATTAGCAAGGCTTTCTATATGTTTAGAGTAATTTTGATTTAGTTGAATTGCAAAGATGGTCATTAATGCCCATTTCTGGGTAAAAAAAAAACATGCAATCTAATTTTTATTGAGCCTAGCACATGATTCATCATAAATTTAATGTACTAGAATCCATTGTTTTGTACCAATGTTTAAAATTGCGCAATCGGGTGTGTTTTTCGTTCGTGAGGTGAGGCGCAAGCCTCAAAGGCGTTTTGAGGCGTAAGCCTCAAAGGTGTTTTGAAGCGTAAACCTCAAAACCAAAAAATTGTGTAAACATAAAATGATAAATTTTGTATATACTAATAAGTAAATAATATATAAAACATAAAAATGTACAAGATACGAAGTGAAATCAAAATATCCCCGATCTGTCGGGGGTCCAAGGGGGCGCTACCCCCTCGCGGGGTTCGACCTTGCGTGTACATTCTATATGTCGCAAGGTCAAGGGCAACGCCCCTGCGGTACCGAGCATGTACTGAGCGGCACCGAGCATGTACCTAGCGGTACCGAGCATGTACATTAGCTTTTTTTTTTTTTTTTTTAATTTTTAGAGGCGTCCTCTCAGCCGTGAGGCGAGGTGCGCCTTAGTAAACTTGAGGTGTACGCCTCATATCCCGAACTCATTGCGTAGGCTTTGAGGCTTAAAGAGATGAAATTGCGTTGAGGCGCGCCTCTTATTGCGCAATTTTAAACCATGTTTTGAACTATGCATCTTCACATAAAGAACAAAGGATGAAGTTAGATTTGAATCGAACTTGGGGGGTATCATCGTTTGACAATATACCTTACAACAAATCTCCATATATCACACACTTTGTTGCCATCCCAGATCTTTATCATAAAGTAGAGTCAGATTCTTTCAAGCTAAATAGAATCACTTGTGAAGCTTAATGTCTACAATGATCAAATTGAACATATTTGCATAGCATCCCTATGTTAATTCACTGATTTAGCGAGTTTTTCTATATGTTTTTGAGTGATTTTAATTTAGTTGAATTGCAAAGGTAGTCATTAATGCACATTGCTGAGTAATAAACATTCAACCTAGATCTATTGAGCCTAACACATGATTCATCATAAATTTAATATTCCAGGCACCCATTATTTTGAACTATGCATCTTCACGTAAAGAACAAAGGATAAAATTAGACTTGGATTGAACTTGGGTATCATAGTTTGAAGATATACCTTACAACAAAACTCCATATATCACATATTTTGTTGCAATCCCAGATTTTTATTTGAGAAAGTCTAACCTACCTTAGAATATAGCCGGATTCTTTCAAGCCAAGTAGAATCAATGTGAAGCTTAAAGTCTAAATGATCAAATTCAATATATTCGCATTGCATCCCTACTTTATTTAACTGCTTTATAGAGAGGTTTTGACGGGGACATCAGCAGCGATTTCGACACATGTACCTTCAGGAGATGTCGGAGATCGACGACCACGATCATGATCTGTATTTTCATCATTTTATGTAGTTTATTTTTATTTTATGTTTTTCCGTTTTTGCCCTCATGGGTATTTGGTAGCTATTGTAGCCCAAGGGGCATTTTAGTCTTTTGCTTCTTTGTCATTTTGAGGCCTATTTTTAAGGCCATTTTCTCATGTAATAGTTAGTCTCCGCTCTTCTTTGCCTAAGCAAGTTAAAAACTGAGAACTCCAAGGATCAATCTTTGTTATAAGTGATAATTTTATTTTGGATTATTTTGTTAAAATTGCTCTCTTTAATTTCTTAAAGTAACTACATTCGCATGTTTGTTTCACATCAGGTTTCTATATGTTTTGAGTAATTTTAATTTAATTGAATTTCAAAGATAGACATTAATGTTCATTGTTGAGCAATAAACATTCAAGCTAAATCTATTAAGATTAACACATGACTCATCATAAATTTAATGCATTAGTACCCATTGTTTTGTTCTATGCATCTTTACATAAAGAACAAAGGACAAAGTTAGACTTGTATTGGACTTGGGTATCATCATTTGATGATATATCTTACAACAAACCTCCACATATCACACACTTGCAGCCCCAGATCTTCATCTTGAGTATGCTTGAGCTACCTTAAAACAGGTTTAATGTAAGATTCGAAATTGAATAACACAAGCTAAGACTCCTAAAATGAGCCTTCCACTTAATATCATAATACAAGGTATGATGGAGTTCCCATTATATTATGTTGCTATGAACTTAAGAGGTATGTTCTAGCTGGTTTGAAAATTAAAAATTTTAGTTTAATTCTAGACTAGTAGGGCATTTTATTATTTTTATGCTCATCCATGTTATAATAAAAAGATGCGTAGTTATTGGAATACTCTTTAAATTTTTATTCATAAAAAAAAAGACCTTTAGACGAGAAGTCCTCACTTGTTACAACTTCGAAGCATGACCAGGAGCCAGTAGAATCCAACCTCATCGGATTCTACTCTTATTATCATCTTTCCCAATTGTCATTTCCATCTTTCCATATATTCTTTTGTTCTTATTTGCTAAATTTTAAGTCAATTCAGAAGATTAAATTCTCTTTTCAACCATTCATGATGTAATATGCTTTCTCTTCTAGATAGGTGTTTTCACTCCCCACTTTCTACTATAACCAAAAAATTTTCTATCAGTCAAAAGAAGAGGGCACTTTGGAATTCCCCTTAGCACTTGAGGTTATCGAGCTACTAATTCTTGCCCCATAGTTGGCTTCTATAGCTATAGATCACATTACTTTTACTCTACTACAACGAGCTTTGTAGCCACAAACTTCTTGTATTCTTGTTTAAATACTTATTTTGAAGTTTATGTGGTGCCCATATTATTTAACATTCAAATGATTAGAAAATAGATTTTACTTAGTAATGTGGTGCCCATGTTATTCTTTTTTAACTTTAATGTTTGCAATTTGGAACCTAAAAAAAAAATTCTAGTTCGCAAAAAGAAATACATATTGTGTACTCTTTTGTGGACAATAAGACAAGGCAGGAACAATGAAGAGAAAATTTGGACTCAAATTCTTGATTTTATTTACGTATATATTAGTTATCTTCACAATGCATAGGATCTCTCGCATTACTAATTGAAATTTTGTTGGTAACTATTTTCAGGTCACTTCACTGTGTACAATATAGGAGCCTTAAAGTCTGGTTTAACAATGAGAACACACAAATTTGATGCCAAGTTGCCAACTATAGGAAAACACAAATTTAGCAGATATCTCCAACATTTATTCAATTCAATTTAAGAAAATAAAATAATGACAGTAAAAAATGAACATAATAAAAATATATCCACAGCAAATTCACGCAATGTATAAATATATCACATTTCTGCAGTACAATGGATGCAGAGCAACAAGAAATCAATGGCGACTTTACGGAAGGTATTATTGCAGGCTACGTAATGAAATATGCAGTAAACAGAATAAAGGGATACATTAAATTCATATATTGCAAGCAAAAAGTTTGCAAATATGGCAACAAAACAAGCTGTAAAGAAGGAAACAGGGTATGAAGATTACCTTTGCGTCCAAAACGTCCAGCTCTACCAATTCTATGCAAATAAACTTCATAATCAGGCTCTGACGGGAAATCATGCTTAACAGGAAGATCAAAGTTGATAACCAAATTAACCTGGAGTAGGCAGCGTGGATCATAAAATAACCGTGCAAAAATTAACCAGATTATTATAAAAAAAAGAGTATGAGATGGATACCTGTGCTTGATCAAAGCCTCGAGCAAGGAGATCTGTTGTTATGAGGACTTTTGTCAATCCATCTTTGAATTCCTTGACAATCTTGTCCCTAAGTTCTTGACTCAAGGCGCCCTGAACTGCTGTACACTCGTACCCATCTTTGGATAATGTCTGATGTAACATTCTGGCACTATTCCTTGTATGCGCAAATATTATAGTTTGCCCCACCTTTTGCCCAAACTCAAATATCTTATCTTTTATGACATCAATTTTGGCAAGTTCATCAGGACAGTAAACTTTATATTGCTTCACTTTATCAAGTGTGAGCTCTTCTTTCTTCACAAACAACTGATTTCCATTCTTAACAACCCTTAATGCAAATTCCTTGACTGCATCATTAAATGTGGCAGAAAACAGAAGTACCTGATGATGATTAGCAGAAGAGGGACAAAAATGTTTAGTTCAAACTCATCAAATCACACATATGGGAACAAAAACCAGAAAGAGGGGTTATGTTTGTAGATTAGTTAGATACATAAGAACAATACCACATCCAACTCTAGAGATGACAGGTGGCAATGACTACTGAAAGCTCCTGAAACTAGTGCGATAAGTAATACTTCATAATCCTAATATTCCAATGGGAAAAAAGCTCAAAATATGTCTAAGTATTCATATGTTGTCAATTTAGTTTCAAAGTATCATATTTTTCCAATTTAATCCATCGACTATACAAAACTGATCTCAAATGATCCCTCATGAAATAAATTGGGATCAATTTTGCATAATCGGAAACTAAATAGGGATAAACTTTGTATCTCATTTTCCATCAATTTCTACATAAGAGATCATTTTGAGATTCATTTTGTATAATCAAACAAATAGCCAAGGGATTTTATTTTAGCTTTTTCTCTATTTCCAACACATATGAAACCTAAGCAAAACTTAAAAAACTCAATTTCACTATCGACTAGCCTCCAACAAGTATCGAACCTAATAATCTGCCAATTACAAGTTGACACTTCAACTATTTGGAAATTGCTTCCCAACAAAAACCCTAACAAGATAAATGAAATTATGATTTGAAAACTTCAAAGTTGTAGAAATGAACAACCAATACAGCTATAATTGAAGCATAGTTAGTAGTTACCAATGCTACTAGTACTTACAAGCTTGTAATTGATAGAAATTAAATTGAGATTTGGTACAAACCATGGGACGGGTAACAAATATTGGAAATCTGGTTCAGAATTGGTGCTTATTGTGGCCTATTAAAACCTTAGCTAATAAAGTGAAGGAAATCAACTTGTGATTCTTCAAAGTGAAGGAACCTTAGCTAACAAAGTGTAATGAAATCAACTTCCTTAGGCAAATGAAGATTGAACTTGAAAGGGAAGGAAGCCTTGGCTAATAAGACATACCTGACAGCCTGCTGTGCTGCTACTTTGTATCTCTTTCATAATCCTCAAAGAATCATCCCTGAAACCATCCTACATCAAGAAAACTCATTCAAATAAATGTCCTTAAAAAACTTTCCTTTGTCTTAAGCAAAAAATAAGTTTCAACAATTGCTGGAGTTCGCAAAAAGTTTTAATGCATCCCCCCATATATATTATCAAAATAATCTCAAGCAGGCATAAACCAAATAGCATTAGCTGTAAGCACTCAAAAAGAAACAAAATAACTAAAAACACCTTTCTTGTGATTTCTTTTGTCACCACTAGGATATTAATTATATTTTGTACTGCAATGATGCAGACACTAAAAAATTCTGATTAGGATAATGTGAATGGTATAAAATTATTTTTAGTGACTAACAATTAATATATAAATCTAAAACCGATTACTTCATATTTACTTGAGGGTCACTCAATTAGTAAAATAACATAAAAATTACCATTCTTCCTAACCACCATGGCTAAAACAAACCAATATTCATTGTCCATCCATCCACCACTATTTCTTCTTGTCCCATTCTTCACGCTCGAGCTTAAATTAATGAACTAAAAACTTATTTCCTCTCACTTCTTTCTCTTCTTCCCCTATGTTATAGCATCTCTGTGGTTTCATTCTTTCTAGATAGCAGAGTAGAATGCAATAGGTGCCACCAGATCTTTGTCCGCAGTTTTGCATCTTTCTAATTTTAGATTGCAAACTAATTCATTGTTTATTTTATTAACAGAGCGGTATGCAAGTTACAGTACCTCCAGCATGAAGTGCTGGCTTCTATTGACACTCCTATAAGAAATAATAATTATTTTCAAGTTTAAAAAACAAAATATTTTCCTCCTATAATAATTTTCTAATTGGTATGCAGCAAGAAATGTTGGATGCAGCACCGACCTCACAACTATCTCCCAAGTCCCAATTGCATACAGTGTGTTACGCTGTTTCACATAGAGCCGGCCCAGCAGACCCATTGGCCGGCTCAATATTACTATAGGAGGCGGAATTGTTCCGCCTCCTCCCTGGGTTCCGCCAAACAGGTGGGGCCCGCCCCATCTAAATAATTTTGAAATTGGAATAGAGGGTGAGCGGCTAGGAGTTTAGGAGTTTAGGAGGGAATTCAGTTTAGGAAGGTTTGGGTATTAAAGTGCATGAGGGAATTATGGAGGGGGTATGTTTTGATTGATTGCAATTAGGGTTTCTTGGAGGCTTGGGCTCTAGACAACCTTGTCTAGAGATTTGGGAGAGACGATCCTCCTCTCGAATTGAGGATCTCTTGTATCTTGCTTTGTTTTTGTTTCCCGTTGATTGTTATAAGAGTTTGCTATCGTTTGTTTGTTCTTCCACCACGTTTCTTTTGTTTTTCTCACTGTTTTACTAATTATTGATTAGGTTTGTTTGCGAACTCAAGTAAATCCGATAGGATTACTTGCGAACTCAAGTACTTCCTATCACAGTGACAGGAAGAGAATGGAATGGAACAGAGGATGCCTGGATGGTAATGGCAAAGAGCCAGAAGTGGGACTAGAATGAGAGGAGCTTTTGTTTCTTAAAACTGTGAGTTGCTTAGGCTAGAAAAACGGTTTAGTGATGATGGTGAGTAAAAGCAATGTTTCTATGTTACTTAAAAGAAATGAGTATTATATTAGTAAGTATTAATCATTATGTATTAAGTAAATAGAGAAAAAAAGGTGTTTATTTATGTAAATTCCCCTAAAGAAAAGCCAAATGTCCACTATAACTAATAGAACTGTATCAATTTAGACTTATAGAGAAACTACAACAACAAAAATGTATTAAGAATACATGTAGGTTTATGCAAGAAAGAAAATTTTAAGTGTATAACTCCGTACAAAGTGCATTTAAGCTTCTACCATCTTTAAAATCAGTGTTTCAAGGAAAATATTATGAATGCTTAGAGAGAAATAACCCGATAGACATGGGAACTGATTGTTTATGCTTTTTATATTTCTTCTTATGCTATTTAGAACATCAAAAGCCGTTTTTGGGTGTTTGACCAATTGTTTCAATAAAAATCCTAGCTTTATGAAGCCAAGAACAGCCCTCTTTGAAACGATGTTAGATTGGCTTCATAAAAAATGTCATTCTGATTTCATCTTTTATTGCTTTTTATGAAAATGTCCCAGCTGACAATTATTATTTAATTAATTAAGGTACTTAAGGATAATTTAGTCAAATTAATTATTATATAATTATTAAGATCAAAAGAATCCCTTATTATTTCCAAATTAATTAACAGAAAAATAAATAGCCAAACTAATTGAGTACTAATTCATAAATATGACAGCAGATTTATAAATTAAATTAAGAATTTATTAGGATAATCTTTATAATAATAGATTATTATAATCAAGCATACATTAATTAATTGATGAAAATATTTTTATAGGTATTAAGTAGTACTTTAAGGTATTTAATCAGCCAGGTAAATAATGATAATATAAATTAAACAGGTCAATAATATATACAATAATTAATCATACTCATTTTGATCATTTAAACAACTCAGATAGTATAGCACCATTTACCAAACAGCTTAAGCTCTAACAACAATTTAATTCTAAATCTTAAATGTGGTTTTATTAAACATTCATCTACTTTAGCTAACATCACAGTGCAACCCCATACAAAAAAGCACAACAGAGCTCAACACATTGCAAAATGGACCTTAGTGATTGTATCGGAATGAAAAAATATCGATGTTAAGAAACTGAGTGAATAATATGCATTAAATACTGTAGTGCGGTTGAATGGATTAGCATGAACTGTTCTTCTTCAGGTGCTAAATGTATAATCCTAAAAGCAGGTTAACACTTAATTATATTCCTTGGAAAGCCCAACTAAGTATTGAAAAAACAGCAATTATAGTAGCCAAAGAAAAGAGCTAAAATCTGACTTTGAACCATTAAATACCAAGACTATGATTTTGGCAAACACCTGACTCAAAAATAAATTCAGCGTAGAATATTTTTTAAAAAACTGTGAAGTGAACAATAAGAATTCACGTCATATGCATAA
This sequence comes from Dendrobium catenatum, assembly GCF_001605985.2. Classification (NCBI taxonomy): domain Eukaryota; kingdom Viridiplantae; phylum Streptophyta; class Magnoliopsida; order Asparagales; family Orchidaceae; genus Dendrobium; species Dendrobium catenatum. Next base: position 909,965 of record NW_021319610.1, read on the forward strand.
AATTTGAAAAACAACAGATAAAAAACTCTATCTTGGATGCATCTATCCTAATAAAAAACTCTATCCAAGCATGCCTAAAACTACAATGGTAATTTGTTCACTTCCTCACTACAACTACTAGCCTTCCTTGTAATCATAACCACAACTTTTTTGATCTTGTAAACGGGATTAGCCAAACTATAAGCAAACCAAGAGAAAAGCCACATGAAAGTGAGATTAACTGGCAATGCAAAATGAGTGATGCTCCCATAATTTGGTCTAAAACTTTAAAATGCTAGTTCCTTAGAAGGGAAATAATAAAACTATTAAAGACCATAAGAAAACTTCATTGAAAATAACAAAACTTATTAAAAAACTAATAGTAACACATAAAAAACATCATAAAATTCAGATATAATAAGAATCCTCATCCTAACAAGAAACTATCTCATACAAAATGCAATGGAAAAGCTATAAAAAGGGATATTTTTCCTAATCAATTAAAGGTCCTAGAACTTCAAAGTGGCACGTCCAACGAATAGTTCCTACAGAACTAACAAACAAGTTGTGATTGGGCCAAAAAAATAAAGTAGTGTTAAGGTACTGTTACACCGGACCAATCATGCAATTCCCACAATAACCAAGAAAATAAATAAGGAGACCTGTGATGAACCTTTTTAATTATATTAAGTTCTGTGATGAACATGCTGGTATGTTAGGAAAAGATAGCAGGATGAAATTGATACCTCAGCTAGCATGTGATCTGCCTCATCAAAAACAAGAATCTTAATTTCTCTAGTGCTCAGCTTTTTAGCCGATGTCCACTTCTTGATGGTACCCGGAGTGCCAATCACCACTTGATCAGTCACAGGTGGCAATTTAGAGATTGGGACATAATTAGCAGAATCAGCAGGGATAGCCAGAAAAGATGTTATGCCTGTGAACCTTCCCATCTTTAAAAGAACAGCTTGATTCTGCTCGACATTGCAAACAAGTTAGGAAAAAAAAAAACTCGCTAATATGAATGAAACACAAAAATCAAAATCTATTATACTCAAACCTGCTGGGCTAGTTCCCTCGTAGGACAAATACACATAGCCTGAGGCAATTTTTTGTTGGGATCAACCCGACTCAACATACCAAGCACAAAACATGTAGTCTTTCCTGAACCATTATGAGCCTGAGCAACTAAATCCTTATACGGTGGGGTGAGGATCATTGGAAGGCTTATGGCCTGAATCTTGCTAGGCCTGTGAAATCTCATCTCCGTATATATTCCCTTAAGCAAGTCCTTTGACAGATTCAGATCTTCAAAACGCGTGGCCGATGAATAAACTGAATCCCCAGTCGTAACCTGTATGAAAATTTTAAAGGCCAATAAGTTTGAATCAAAACCATAAAATCAAGCAATAAGAGAAGCTATCTTGAATTTAATTTTCTTGTTACAGCTTTGATGTTTGAATCCTCCGGGTTGTCAAGCAGCCCATCCCCGCCATCCCTATCCTCATCCTTTTCTTTGCCCTTATCCTCGGATATGGAGAGGGACTCGATCTTGTTGAGCTCCGACTGCTCCACATCTTTACTACTGCCTAGGGCGATCTTGTTGAGCTCCGACTGCTCCACATCTTTACTGCCGCCTAGGGCGATCTTGTTGAGCTCCAACTGCTCCACATCTTTACTGCCGCCTAGGGGCGGATCGGCAGGTGATGTGACTTCTTCGTCGGATTCCTCGTCAGCCCAGGACTTCTTCTCGGTCTTCGTAGGGGCCGATGAGCTGCTGTCGTCCGCCATTAGAATAAACCGATCAAGGTGCGGATTTCGGAAGAACGAAGCAATGGATGACGGACTTAGGGTCTGTTTGGATGCGGGATTTAGGCCAGATTTAGGCAATATTTGAACTAAATCCTGCCAAACGCCAAAAAATACAAAGTTAAAGGGGCTGTTTGGTATCGGATTTATGTTGGGATTTAAGTCGGATTTACGCTAAATCCAGCCAAACGGTTTTTGTGCGCGCGTTAAATCTCGGGATTTCAGAAATCCCGAATTTAGGGATTTACGGCTTAAATCCCGGATTTACTAAATCCCTCGGTTCGGTGGATTTAACGGGATTTAGCCGAATAAGCGCGCGAAAGAGAGAAAGTTACCTTCACAGCTAGCGAGCTCCTGTTCTTGCTTCCGATCAAAATGTCGTAACTTCCGATCGGACAGGAGGGAAAGTCGTAGAAGGAGCGAAGTCGAATAGCAAGGAAGGAGCCGAAGAAGCGACGCGTGCAATCTATACACCTCCTGCAAAGCAACGAAGCCGAGCAGCAAGGACGAAAACAGAGGATGAAAGGCAAACCTAGACGCCTTGTGTTATTATTGATTAACTTAATTTAATTAACATAATTTAAATTATTAATAATTAAGTAAATTAATTAAATAACTAATTGTATAGTTATTGCATAAATTAATTATCTAGATTTAACTTAATTGTATAATTAGTAATTAATATTAATATAATTAGCTTAATTAATATAACTTTATATATAATTTTACGCGAAGCAGAACAGGCAGAAAAGGAAAACGAAGAGGATTTAACCCTCTCTCGAAACTCCGTGTACGTTCTCGTCTACTGATTCAATTTGGTTTGATTTTTTTTAATATTAAAATATTCCAAATAATATATAAATTCGAATAAATATACCTTCCTCTTATTATTATTATTATTATTATTATTATTATTATTATTATTATATACCTATCTATCGGAAAGTTTCTTTTTTATTAAATAATCCAGCTTTGAAGTACTTATTAAAATCAGACATTACCTAAATTTATTTAAACATGATTTTAATAAAGCTCAAACAAATTAGATAGAGATAATATGAGACAATTTTGAGCCATATTATAATATTGTTTGAAGTTTGAATTTTATTTGAAACATACATTTTTATTCTAATACAAGCTCATGCATAGTTGAAATAAAATTTGTGCAATATTCATATTATGATTTGACCCTAGAGGAGTCAATTCGGGTTGGTGAATCGGGTTCGTATATGCCTAAAATTGACTTAACATGAATATGCATGGGCTAGTGCTCATCAAGTGAGTGCGGCTCAGGCACTGATAGAACAAGAGTCGCTTGAAATATTAATGAAACAAACAATGTATTGGCTTCACTTATTGTTGTGAAAATCATCAAATAGCTTAAAACTCATATACTGAGAAATCAATATCATCCACTAATTCTTATAATGCCACAACACTTTGCTTCTGATTACAATTTTGTGTTTCATGAATCATTTTATTTGATACAACGACAACAAAAAGCCTTTATCCCACTATGGGGTTGGCTACATGAATCTTTTTTTACCATTGTGTCATGTTAATGATAAAATTCTCATCTAAATTTAATAAAGAAAGGTCATATCTAATATTTTCTAACCAAGTTTTTGTAGGTCTACCTCAACCTTTCTTAATATAAGTCAAATCTAATACATCTACTTTCCTAATCGGTTCATCGAAAGGCTGTCGTTTTATGTGGCCAAACCATCTTGAGCTACTCCAACCTTTTTACGTACATGCTCATTTCATATCCTGTCTTTAAGAGTAAAGCCACTCATCCACCCAAGCATCCTCATCTCTGCACACTTAACTTAAATATTATTCCTCTCTTTTAATGGACAACATTCTGCACCATAAAGCATTGTAGGTCTCACTACCATATTATGGAATTTTCCCTTAATTTTGAGAGAAACTTTTCTATCGCATAACAAGCCCGATGCATTCCTCCACTTCAACCATCCAACTTGAATTATACTAATAGTATTTTAATCTATTTCACCATCACCTGAACAATTGACCCAAGATATTTAAAACATGTGCTTTTATTAATAATTTGGTTGCCCAAAGTCACAATCCCTCTACTAGATTTATTATGACTAAAATTACACTACATATATTTAATTTTAGATATACTCAAACGAAAGCCTTTAGACTCTAAGGTTGACCTCCATAATTCAAGTTTACCTTCAACTCCCTCTCCAGTCTTATCAATAAGAAGATAATCATCAACAAAAAGCATACACCAGGGTACAACCTCTTGCATGCCTAGGTAGAACATCCATGGCTAAACCAAAAAGATATGGGATTAAGAATGATCCTTGATGTAATCCAACTAAATAGGAAAATACTTGGTCAAACCACCTTGTGTTTGAACACAAGTAATAGCTTATGCATACATATCCTTAATGACTTGAATATAAGCATTATTAACCACTTTCTTATGCAGAACTCTCCATAGCACTTCTCTATGAACTTTATCATATGCTTTCTCTAAATCAATTAAAATCATATGTTTATCCTCATTATTTACTCTATACTTCTCCATCAAACCTCTTAAAAAATGTATAGCTTCCATAGTAGACCTGCTTGGCATAAATCCAAATTAATTTTGAGAAACATTAATGTCACGCTGCAACATATGCTCCATAACTCTCTCCATATCTAATACATTAACTTAATTCCTCTATAATTCGCACAATTTTGTGCATCAACTTTATTTTTAAAAATATGAATCAACACACTCATCTCACATCTTTTTAGTCTTCAAAAATAATATTAAAAAGTTTAGTATGCCAATAAGTTCCTTCATCTCCTAAGCATTTCCACACTTCTATTGGAATATCATTAGGTCCAACAGCTTATTCACTCTTGCAAATAACTTTTTACAATCAAATCTGTTAATATGTGATACCTATAAGAATATAGCCATCATACATTTTTTTTCAAAAGGAATATATTTATAATATCACAATAGTTAAAAAAAAAAAAAATTATTGAAACACTTCACAATTACATTTACAATGTATTACATTCATCTCAAATAGATCCTAAGATGATGATAATAGATAGATGTGATGTTTCTTGCACCAATGGCCAAAGATGGGATTTAAAATTATTAATTATGTTTAAAAATTAAAAAAAATCAATTTTAATGCAAATTAAACTTAAAATCCATCCTAAAATAATATTATATTTCCATAAAGTTTATTTTCCTCTTGAAGATACACATTATTACCATGAACAAAACAAATTATCTAAATGACATTAACGCAAATAAAAAATAAACAAATTGGTACACTATCAATAATAAAATTCTAAAATTTGTAAGATCCCTCAAATTTTAATACAATCTCATTCAAATTACAATTTAGGTTGAATCTCTTTAAATCTCATCTAAATTTTCACCAAAACCTTCGAGTTACCACTAAAATTATTAAAAACACCAAAACAAAAAATAATAACAAAAATAAAAAATTTCGCATCAATTTAAATAAAAATGATTCTAAAATCATCAATATCAAGTTTTAGAAATCAGATGGACATAAAACCTAAAGAGATTATAAGTCGTATTGAAGTTAAGTTTAATATGGAAGTGTTCTACATGAAAGCATGGGATGCAAGACGTAAGGCTATTAAGGCTGTCTTTGATAGCTGGGAGGAGTCATATCGAACGGTCAATTTGTTTATAGATGTAGAGTATATGACCTTAACTAACTACAAAAAAACTTGTTGTGGTGAATTTCACAACATTCCTAATCGAGATACATGGATGTCTCACAACACGTACCTTGGGGTACACCCATTGCTCCACCAAATTTCAGGAGACAGTCGAGTAGACCACGAGTTAATCGCTATAAAAATACTATGGATTAATCAAGTAAAACAAGTAATATGAAATGTGGTTTGTGCAACTCAGTGGGAAATTACAAGTCTATATGATATGGCAACTAATTCTCACTTCTTAAGCTACTTTATACTATCAAGTTTTAGAAATCAGATGGACATAAAACCTAAAGAGATTATAAGTCGTATTGAAGTTAAGTTTAATATGAAAGTGTTTTACATGAAAGCATGGGATGCAAGACGTAAGGCTATTAAGGCTATCTTTGGTAGCTGGGAGGAGTCATATCGAACGGTCAAATTGTTTATAGATGCAGAGTATAAGACCTTAACTAACTACAAAAAAACTTATAGTGGTGAATTTCACAACATTCCTAATCGAGATACATGGACGTCTCACAACACGTACCTTGGGGTACACCAATTGCTCCACCAAATTTCAGGAGAATCTAGTAGACCACGAGTTAATCGCTATAAGAATACTATGGATGAATCAAGTAAAATAAGCGGTATGAAATGTGGTTTGTGCAACTCAGTGGGAAATAACAAGTCTATATGATATGACGACTAATTCTCACTTCTTAAGCTACTTTATACTATCAAGTTTTAGAAATTTGATGGACATAAAACCTTGATTATAAGTCGTTTTGAAGCTAAGTTTAATATCAAAGTGTTTTACATGAAAGCATGAGATGCAAGACGTAAGGATGTTAAGGCTATCTTTGGTAGTTGGTAGGAGTCATATAAAACATTCAATTTGTTTATGGATGTAGAGTATTGTACCTTAACTAACTACAAAAAAACTTATAGTGGTGAATTTCACAACATTTCTGATCGAGATACATGGACATCTCACAACCTGTACCTTGGGGTTCACCCATTGCTCCCACCAAATTTCAGGAGATGATCTGGTAGACCACGAGTTAATCGCTATAGAAACAAGCAGCTAAAAATGTGGTTTGTGCAACTCAGTGGGACACAACAACTCTACGTGTTTGATTAGATAACTTCTTTTCTTGCATAACATTAAATGTGTCAAATTATGCACTATTGTGTATTATTTATTTTCGTTTGTTTCATCATATCATATATTTCATTTTTTTTATTTTTTAGTATTCCATAATTACAATATTATTAAATGCTTAACCTTATTTTCTCTCAGGCATCATAACAACCACTCTTGATAGAGCATCACGACGCCTCAGAAGGTGCAAAACTCATGTGAAATAGCTCACACAACCAATTATACATAACATACATCCGAATATCGCTTCACTCCGTGGTAGCCACCAAGTTTCTCATCCATATGAGGCATGGAAGAAATGATTTTTACTTTAGTCAATATATTTATTTGTTCTGACTGCTAAGTTAAAATATGAATTCCATGGCACGATACTTGATGCCACTTCCTATCTACATATTGTGCTAAATTAGCTAGTTAACTGTCCAAGATTCATGAATGCATTACGAGTTGTTGGAGTAGATTGCATCAGTCAGATGAGGTACGTACAAATGGATCACCATTCATGGACAACTTTGGTAGAAAGATGATCACCGTAGGCCAACACATTCCTCTTGCCAGTTGGAGAGATGACAATCACATTGCAGGATGTCTCTATGATTTTGGGTATTCAGCTAGACGGCCCAACTCTTGTTGGATACAACATGATTGGTACATGTAGATGGTGGAGCACATGTCCTGACTACTGTGATGACTTATTAGGTCTTCTCATAAATCCAGATATTATTTACTATGACCCCATTGATACACACATAAGTTCAAAATTCAAAATGGGTCAAGCTCATGCTCAGACGTGTGTTCCACTTAGATGGCTGTGCTGGACTTTCTAGAGGGATTCATATCTTGACCTATTAGAGATAGATTTCTTGAGAATTTTGTGAGCATATATTTTATTCATGGTTGGATTCCACCTTTGACTTGACACTTTAGGATCTGAGATTTATTTACAATACTTATTGTTACTGGAGGGTATTCTAATTTTCAAGACCTGCTTACTTGGAGGTGCTGTCTTAGCCCATTTATACAGGGAGTTGATTGAAGCCACTAGGCCCAAAAGGAAAAATATAACATACCGCATTTAGTAGGGCTGCCAACGAACCGAGCCGAGTCGAGTATGTGAGTGTTCATGTTTGTGTTCATTTAATATCAGCTTGTTCAAGTTTGGTTCATGTTTGTTCGAGCTTTATTGTTTGTGTTCATGTTGGGTTCATTTAAATTAATGAGTGTTCATATTCGGTTCATGTTTAGTTCATGTTCGTTCGTTTAGTGCTTATCTAACTTGCTCGCGAACATATTTAATGAATTTTTTTTAACTATCAAACAAATACTTTCATGAACATATCTATGAACAAACACATTTATAATGAAAGCAATTGTCTATGTAATAAAGGCAATGATTATTTATATTTATTAATTTTATAGTCAAATATTAATTATTTTTATCTAGCTTATTCACGAGTTTAAAATCGAACACGAATCAAACTTTTATCGAGCTTAATGTCAAGCTTATTCACGAACTTCAAATGATGTTGTTTGCGAACATAAATGAGCCGAATACGTTAGTGTTCAAGTTTGTTTATTTAAGAATCGAGTATTTAAAATATTATTCAAGTTTGGTTGTTTAGCTAATTAAACGAGCTTTAATCGAACCGAACAACGAGTAGCTTGTCGAACGTTTGGTTCGCTTGCAGCCCTAGCATTTAGTTATTGTAAATATGGGCGTGGGAGCATGTTCATGTGGGCAAACCTTCACTTCATGTTCCATACCCATCTCAGCTTGACGGTCTAAGTGTAGGTGCCAGGTATGAAAACTTTCCCATGTAACTATAACATTTATACTTTATAAGGTTGTTGTAGAAATTAATATTAGATTGTCCACAGATGGAACAAGGACCGCTTAAGGCACTTACTGATTAAAAATATTGCCACATATAGAGATGTGCTTGACAGATTGATTAATATTCATTTATATTTTATTATTGCATTAGGTTTTTTATTTGAAATACTAATCGTTATTTCCTCACTTCATTGCCACAACATAAGTGACTTGGGTTCCGTACACCGCAAAGATTTCGAACTCAGGTTGCCCCGATTTATCTTTTAACTGAGGAAATATGATGTCACGAGTTCCATTGATCAGTTGGAAGAGAGTGGGGTGACACCTTCTAGATAGAGTGCTCCGACAGTGATCCGCGATAAGGATTGGACTTGTATGTTGCAAAAAAAAAAAAAAAAAAAAAAAAACTATAAGCTTCTGCTTGTTTGAGGAAAAAACAGTTTACTCTATGTTATTGATGATAGTCTATCCTTGCAATGTAAATTTTAAGTTTGCTTTCTTACTAAAAATGCATCCCCATCTACTAATTCTTTTGAAATTGAAAATTCTCTTCTATTTATTTTTGCGAGTCCCCAACATCAAAAGTTATTTCTTGATCCCATTCATGGGTACTTCTACATATACGTACGAAATCATTCTTCGCAATTATGCCTTCCTCAGTGTCAATGATCATATAACAATAACTTTGAACGACCACATGTATATCACCATTTACATCTAAATTTGCTTCAATCATATTAAGGAGGGATAAATTCATTATCATCATCGTCTGATTTATACTTGCTAGATCCACTATTCATTGTTTCATACACTTCATCCAAACTTAAAGGTTGCCGACTAGAAGGTCCTGCTCCTTCCTCTACAACATAATCAGGGGCGGAACCAGCTTCAATTTTGAGGAGGGCCAAGTACAATACATAAATTATTTAAAAAAATTAAACAAGAAAAATAAAGAAAAAAAGTATAATTAAATTGTCATGAAAAACACAAAATAAAATATTAGAATTAAATTTAAAGAAATATATAGACATTTTAGGACAAATTAGAACAAAAGAGTTTTTTAGGAGGAGCAAAAATTTTTTTTCTCTATAAAAATTTTTTTTTTTTGAGGGGGGCAATTGCCCACCCTAAACCTAAAGTGGTTCCGCCACTGAACATAATATGCCTCCTTGACATAATGCAAATAAAGAACCATCCATATCATGATCCTTCGAATAAAATGAATGAAGAAATTGGGATTTCAAATTCTGCTCAAGATTACTTATTGGAATCGGGTTGCTCTGCAACCTCCACATAAAGTATAAGAATTTGACTAACAGCATGCAATAGCACCATATCGCAAACATCATCATCCTCAACATTACAAGCAATAAACTCATTCCTACTGGCAACGACACACTAACGTTACAATATACTTTGACGTGTCATTCTAAAGCCCTTTTGAGAACAATCAACTTAAGCTGTTATACCTTCGAGTTACTTGATATATGCATAGGGAAATAACTACCCCCAATATACATCGGTGCATACTTAGCATCCATGCATAACTGACCACCATACATCAGAACAATCCAAGAACTTCCAGAGCTCATGCTTGCATTCTACTAATTGACAAAACATCCAATGACATCTAGTGATTAAACAAAGACTAGATTTGATTTCTCTAAAAATAATAAAACTTGCGTGCACCCAAATTTTTTTAAATTTAAGTGCATTTGCAATAAAAGAAAATTAAAACAAACTTTTTACAAAACTTCACATTTTTTAAATAACATCATATAATCCTCCCAAAAATTTTATCACAAACTCAATCACCATATTTTCACAAAATCTCATATTTTCTTTGTAAGTAACATTATCTCGACCGAACAAACACCACTTTCATGAACGAAAAAATTGTTTCACAAAAACTCAAAACAAACAAAAAAAAAAACTTGAGATTTGCAGTTAACATTAGCTAAAACTACCACCTAAGACTAACCAACTAAAACTAAAACTATACAACTTAAGAAAAAAAAAAAACTTACCCTTTAATTTTTTGAAAGAAAAAATTATAACATACTCAAATACAAAATACATCAGAATAAATCTCAAAACACTTATTAGTATCGAACACTAATCTCAATATAAATCTAAGAGTTTGAGATACCCATAATTTGTTTCATTAGAATGTTTGGGTACATTTTTTTTTTGTGGATCCATCAAATTTTATACAATCAATACAAGATAATAATAGTACATAATTAGAAGTTTCCTAAAGAAACTCTTGCAAAAGGGAACAAAATGTGAAATAATGCTCACCATAGGACTGCTTATGTCAATAAAATATGGTGGTGAGTTTCCACAGGGAGATCAATGAAGAGGATTTCATGTGAAATGATGAGAGAGCCAAACCCTGAACGGAAGTTCCACGGTGACCAAACGAAGCAACTCCATGGATTAAATACGATCACAGTTATCATATCACCTCCTTCTCAAGTTTCAGGACAGCCATGAAGGCTTCTTGGGGCACTTCGACCTTGCCAATTGCTTTCATTCTCTTCTTGCCTTCGGCCTGATCAAAATTTTGGAGCCTTGTAAATGCAATATGAATTCTTAACAACTTAATTGTCAATGAGAGAATTAGGCTTCGTTTGGGACGACTTTTTTATGCTTTGAAAAGCAGTTTTCTCGTACAAGAAAGCAACTTTACAAAGCAGAAACAAAGCCGTCCTAAATGAAGCCTTAATAGAATTTCCAGCATTTTGTACATGCATATACTCAAAGAACTTCTGCGTTAACTTAGAAGATATGCCAGTAGGAAATGAGAGAGGGATGACAAAGATACAAGTTTTTTGTAAATTAGGAATGATGAGGATATCATTTCAATGCTCAGAATTTTTGCAAGTAGATAATTATTAACCAAAAAAGAACTTGGATCCATTTATGCAAGAAATGGCCATGGGTTAGGAAATAGTCTTCTATTTGCTTATGATGAAAAGTTAATATCTATTGGATTTTTTCAAATTTCATTGCATTTAAGAACTTGCTATATAGATCTGTCTCAAATAAATACCCATAAAGTATTTTAAAAATATATAATTAAACTATTTGAGTTTGTAGTATAGGTAACCTCGAAACAATCTAATTTCACTACTTCCTATTCTATCCTCAACATTATCTATGCTCTTTCCTCATAGTTGGATTTATCACCCTCCTTTCTCAAAGTTTTACTACTCTCAAACTTGCATCTTTCACCGTGATCTAACTTGTTTGCTAATATGCATTGCTTATATCTCCAACTACTGTGCACTTTATATATTATCACAAAAAAATAACTAATCATCCTATATAGAAGTACCCCTCCAATTAAGGAAATACACTAGTCACTAGTCTAATTTCTTAGCACTAGATGAAATTATCTCACTTAGGAAACACCTTATTAAGGTCACTCGCCTGTGAGTTGTGGAAGGTGTTATGGCCTAACCTCTTGAAACCATCATAATCCATGAGTTTGGATTTGGAATCACATCAAATGGGTTCCTATGCTCTAATGCCTAACCAAAGTTCTTCAATGGATGGAGGAGACATGGAGAAGGGGGAGTTTGTCGTGAGCTTGCACTTGGTTGATGATGGATGCCCATGGATGCCCATGGATGCCCATGAGCTTTCCTTGGAGTGGTGGTCGTGATGATGAGGTGGTGGCACTGATGATGAGAGGAGAAAAAGAAGAGATTGGCCAGGAGATATAGAGAGATAGTAGAGGAAGGAGATAGGAGATGAAAAGGAAATAATATAAATGGATAGGAAACAATATAAATTTGCCAGTTAACATGAAATTTCGCCGATAAAATCCCCCTGGTAAATTTCTGGCCAAAAGTTGTCCGACGATAATTTGTGCGTCAGAAAATTTATTCCGTCGAAAAAAATCCGCCGGAAATATTTTTGGCAGACTTACCGGCAGAAAAACCGAAATCAAGACGTCGTTTTCTTGGAAGGAATTCCGGGGTATTCTGCACGGGAATTTTCAGCATAAACTTTCCGCCATAAATGCTGGCGGATAATCTACTGGATGGTTTCAACGGATAGTTAACGACGAAAACATCCGGCGTATTATCCGTCGGAAATACCGGCGGAAAGTTTTTGCCGGAAACTCGATTCCATTTCATCGTGTGGCTGCTTCCGGCGGATAATCCGCCGACAATCCTTCAGAAACCTTGGTGCACCCCTTTTTTGTTCGATATAAATCTTAGGAATTATGGTATCTGCTGGGTTGGTTTCCTTAAGCAGCTCAACAAATTGATTAAAACATTCACGGGGGATATAATATTCGTGTCTCCTTATTTGATATATTATGTATATTGTTTAAATGGTGCTCCAGTTGCATCATGAACTAAGTCTTCAAGATCTAGTCGGATATTTTTTTTATCAGCTATATTTGAACTTGTAGATGGGTTGCATCGAGAGTCAAAATGTAGCTCGAACTCACTAAGAGAACTCCAATACTAATATTCTGGTATAAACCCTCTGCAGTATAGATCAACAATTACATCATCTAGTCTAAAGTGCAATTGATTTTTATGTTTAGAACATGGACATCAAAACTTTTCATCTGAGATGAAGCTGGGTAGTTGACAAACTGTTTGAATGAACAAATTTACCCCATAAACAAACTCATATGTTAACGACTTAACGTCTTTCGTCCTTACGTTGATCGGTTATACACCCAACTTGTTCGATTTTTAATATCTATAATATAACCTATATATAATATAAAGATATTCGATATTTTTGTAAAATATGTTGAAGGAAAATAGATGGATTTTAATTTTATTTGTAAATCGAATGGTGTTATTTCATACAGGTACCCTGTCAAAAAAAATCTAGCAGCCTCCCGACGTCTCCCCCGTTTAGAGAAAATACAAAGAGTCTTAGCCTGTCCGCCACGTCAAGAAAGGCGTGTACAGTTGGTGTCGGGTGACACCGCGACCATGGCCTTTAATCCTACCACGCCAAGAAAGACGTGTATATGTCTTAAAGGGGGTGCCTAAATGATAACATTGTTTGCGCCAAAGATATTCCGACGAATTAATCGACATAAGCCAAATCTAATACCTCTACACCTTTCTTAACATAAGTGAAATATAATACCTCTACTTTTTTAATGCCAATTTTTATTTAAGTTTGAGGAATACTTTTCTATCACACAATATGCACGATGGATTCATCCACTTCAACCATCCAACTTGAATTCTTCTAATAATATCCCCATCATTTTAAATAAGCTTAGAACAATTGACTAGAGAATTCTAAAACATTCACTCATTCTAATTAGGTCATTGCCGCCATTTTATCTAAGAATTCTCATTTCTTTAACACTTAACTTTATGCTTCTCTTTTAATGACCAACATTATGCACTTTAAAGGATTACGCCATATACATTTCGTCAGGTTTAAGTAAGCCAGCGAAATATTCGCTAGAAATTACGCTGGTAATCTTCGGTGTATTTTTCACCGATGCTTCACGCCGGTTTCATATATTCCGGTGGTTAAACTGACCGTTTTTTTCCGCTGGTAATTTTACGGCGGTTTTTCGCCGGATATGCCACCGCTTATTTTCCAGCGTAATTTACACTGGTTAGGATGCCACCCCAGAAATTCAGCTGGTAAACAGCCATTTTCTTGTAATGAAAGAGAAAGGGGTTGGGTTGTAGAGGAGAGGAAAGGGAAATGGAGGAAAGAGAAAGAAAAAGGGAGACTTGGGAGAAAATCATCATCATTCCATCATTATTTTCCATCTCATCCCAATGGCAACTCTATTAATAATAAGAGGCTTACTGAACATAATAAAAAAGACAACCTTATCCTAATACATGACCAAAATGTAAAAGCATCATAAACTAATCGTCAAGCCATGACCACACTACATCACCTCTCCTTGTCCAAATGCCACAGAAACTGATCAACTAGCCTTCAAAAAACACTGCAAGCACCTCAGCGTTGTAAATAATTTCCATTCCAAACACGAATGAAAATACTTCTGTTCCAATTACATGACTTATGATTCGATAAGTTCATTCAAGTTAACTAGTTAATATTTTAGAATTTACTAACCTGGATTTGCAAAGTGAAATTTTTTTTAGTTATGAAAATGTCACAAGAGTCAATTATTCAAGTGCATGGATCTTTTTTTTTTACAATAAAATGTGCTCGCAATCAATTAACTAATTTTGATAACAGAAATTTCCAGTCGAAATCATTTTCTTCACTCTCCCATGAGCCCTTCACTGCATGGGGAATTGTTCAGGCATCTGCCAATGATGATTTCCTTTGCAAATGGTACTTTCCGTTTAGAGATTTGTCCTCGCCTGCCTTGCTTCCTCTTTTTTTTGGCTCATATTCAAGTGTTGTGCTGTCCCAGAGTTATGTTGACTTGTGCTCTATGTCCTCGGATTTAGTATTTGTTTAGTTATCACTGTTATTGACCAAACTATTTATTTTGGCCACCACCTCTCTATCACTGCTGGAGATTTTATTCCTTTACTGATTAAAATTTAAGACTTACTCCCTCCGACAAATCCATGAAATAAATCCTTTTTGTGGGGCTGAGAAAATTTCACTATATAGATTATTTCTCGGACAGTCATTACTATTTCAACAAAGTATTCTTGTATTTGATAAACTTATAAAGAAAAAAAAAATTTACCGTGGACAAAATCCATATGTGACCAAAAGAATAAACTGCAAATGAGACGTTATAATTAATTTAAATTCCAAATGCAAAATGAAAAGATAGATTCAAGGTTTTTAGTACTGCATACTTCAATGAGCTTGGAGATAATCTGTTCAAAGATTATACCAATTTAATAAGACTAGCATGGAATGAGGTGGTAATTTGAGCATGAAAAGCAAATGACCTGCTTCTTAAGCAGCTTCTTTTTCCTAGTAATGTCGCCCCCTACAAACAAAAAGACGTATAATTGAAAATCTAAATCGAACATCCAGACACATTGGCCATATATTATTCGAAATTGCAAAATGACATCAGAATATCTCAAGGTATTGTACTATACCGTAACACTTTGATAGGACATCTTTCCTAATTGCTGATAGACTCTCACTAGCAACCACCCTTGTACCAATACATGCCTGTTACAAGACAAACAGGCATTCTTTTGCATGATAAAATAATCAGGAAAAAAATGTTACCTAACAAATATAATGATTATCTGCATGCTAAATATGTACAGTAAAATTCCTTCATTAAAAGATAATCAGCAAAAAATTCATGGTAATAATATTACTGTAAATGTAAAACCTTAGGGCAAAATTCCATGTGAATCAAATGTAATGGGGCACATTACAAGGTTTTTAAATCAAATTCCTCAATCTAATTACTTCGACATTGACCAAAGAAGGAAAAAAAACCAAAAAAAAGAAACAAAATTGCACTTATCTTAAATCTGACAATACATGATGAAGTCAGTGGAAGAAAATGAGATGCCAGCACTCCAAAAATATTTGATTTCCAAAGGAGCCAATATATATGAACTTCACATCAAATTGCGAAAGATTTCTACGGCCAAAACATATTAGATGGAAAAATGCTAGCAATGATGATAAAGACGACTGCAATATTAGAGCGGTCAAGCCTCCTTATTACTAGGATGAACCACTAATTCTTCATTCAGACAAATATTTATAATATACTGTTTTTCGACATCAAGAATTTAGCTGATTTTATTAATGTCATCTTCACTTCTTAAAGATAACTATGTTCAAGCTTCTCTTTAGATCTACTTCAAAAACATTTTTCTTTCAGCAATATTGTGAACTAATGAGAGAAGGTCTAACACCATTCCTCTAGCCTACTTTGGATCCATACTTGCAAGGGAAAAAAAGCTTAAGTTATCAAAGGACAATATGAAGAATTTAGGCTTTACATATAATCCCAAGAAGCCTTTTATTAGATATATACATGTTTAAATTTATATTTTCCTCCCTAATATTATCAGTCTTTCACGTACTTTTTATAAATTGTAATATCCTCTTGTATCCTTTTTATCTATCATTTTAATGAGAAGGTCCCAGCTTTTTATTAAAAAAAAAAGGGAATATACATGAACTTTAAAATTCAGGCATTCCAAAATTCAACATTAACAATATGGAAGCAAAAACCCAAAGTTTCAAAAAGATTAATAGAAAACGAGGACAAGTTAACTTGAGAATCAGGGGTAGCACCATCGTATCCTTATTACTAGGGTCGTCTTAGCAATTATTCCGTAGTCATTTCAAAATGAGGATGCATTTATTATTAAGATTACTGAAAAATTATTAGTAACATTTGACAACCATGAAAAAAGATTACAGAAATATTATTAGTAACATTTGCCAACCATAAAAGAGGTAGGCACAGAAGCAAAGATCAATCTCATCACACATGAAATTTATATTTATATAGAAACACCGAAAGCCCATTAATAAATTCAAAACCAATGTTCTTTTTTAAAGTAAACATTTACTATAAACATTTGATAATGGGTCATCCACAAACTTCAACAAAAATAAAATAAAATAATATCAATTAATTATAACCATGCATGTCAATGACACAAAATGGCATGCACCATGATGCACAGCGTGGCGTGGCGCACCTACGGCGTCATTTGTGTGGCGTTGTATATTAGTTTAAAAATGTGCACACTATTTACGTCACACATGAGCAATAGCACATGGTGCAAGGCCAAATAGCATGAACCATTTTTTAGGGTTTGAAATTTAAAATTATAATTTATTTAATAGTATTAAATATTAATATATATTTTATTTATAATTATTTAATATTATGCGTCATGTTTAAAATGACTTGGGCCATGTTGTGCGCTATGCCTTGTAGCTCCATGCGGAACTTTACGCCATAGTGTGCCATTTGCCTTTGACAAATATGATTGTAACCTTCAGATTGTAAAAATCAAAATTCTAGGAAAAAGCTTCTTTCTTAATCATATAAAATTGAAAACAAATAATCCCTTGGGTTAAAATTGCCTACTTCTTGGCTCTTCTTAAAATCAGGTATAATTAAAATATTTAAAAATGAAAGAAATTTTTTCCTAGAAAAAATTATCCAAAGGACAATTCAAACAAATAAGTTTTTCAATTTTTTTTTTAAAGGTTGTGGATGCATATTGATAGGAAATACTTGAGTTCGCAAGCAAACCTAACCCAAATTGGTGGACAAACAGCAGCCAAATGGCTGTCCACAGCAGGAAAAACATAGCAATCTGCTGTGTACAGCAGTCAAACAGCAGAAATTTAGAGGAAAACTGAAGGAAAACTCAAAGCACAACTTATATTTCACTAGACGATGAATAAAATAGCAAGATACAATTGATCCTCAATTCGAGAGGAGGATCGATCTCTCCCAGATCTCTAGACGCCGCTAGAGCCCAAAGAAAACCTAAATCTAAGAGATCTCAAATTTCAGCCAAATTCAAGATGCTCAAACCCTAGGAAAACCAACTATTTAATGCATACAAATCAAAAGGAAATCCCTAAACAGTCCCTACATTCAAATTTCCTTCTCAAAACCCTCAAAAAAGCTTCCTAAAATGCTCTTCTTGAGCGGTCGGGCCACCGATCTCCGCGGGAGGCGGAGATCCCGCAGTCTTTGCGAAAATGCCGATCCCGTGCGGACCGGCTGGACCTAACAATCTGTCCTACTGACGAAAGTTTGGCAAAGTGATTTTCTGACCTTAATTTGCTTAATAAGCAATGAGAAGTCACCAGGTTCATTCATTAAATCAAAAAATACTCAAAAGAGAATTGATCCAAGCCGCTTATAAGTGAAAATTTACAAATGAAACAGAGAGCCGGTAACTAACTCTTCTTTGAATCAATTATGTAAAATTATTAACAGGTTGCCACTCCAAAACCCGAAGTCTGAAACTATGGTAAGTCCACCTTGCACATTACTCAGATTAAAAATTTAAGGACATTCTTCTTAAAATTATTTATGTACATATGGGATTTGATTTTTTTTTTTTTTTTTACAGCTTACGGGTCAACAATAAGAAACATTTGACGAAAGCAAGGGTGCCTTGTTTGCACCCAGCCTGAATAAGGATACATGGTTTGCACCTAACCTAGCCATAATTTATCAGTTCTTAGTTTGCGTCCAACCTAGGAAACTTATAGGAAATACTTGAGTTCGCAAGTAACCCTAAGGTAATACTTGAGTTCGCAAGCAAACCTAACCCAAAT
>NW_021319610.1:928807-939269 GCF_001605985.2 Dendrobium catenatum
CCCCCCCTTTTGGTAGCCTTGGGACATTCACTTAGGCTTAACAACCTAATTACTAGATTCAACAGTGGTCAGACTCAAGAAAAAAAAAATAAAATAAATGAAAAATTATAATGTTATAAACTCACACTCCTACTCTACCCAATCTTTAGTCTTCTTGTTGCTCTAAGTAACTTGTGATATCCCTAAAATATTAGTACTCATAGACAATAGCATAAATCAAAGAGATTCAATGAATAGTAATTCAGATGAAATTATTTTTCATTATCAAAATCTCAAACTAGGGGTCATGGATTGTAACAATCTCCCATTTTTTATGATGTCAAATAATGTTTGTTCTAAGAAAATTTGCATGGAATTTTTTTATTATTTTTGTGTGTTTTCTTTTTATTTTTCTTAATAATTAAAACATCACAAAATGGATAGAAAAAGAAACAAATAATACATTTCTTTGAAACATAAGTAACATACTTGAACATAAGCATAAATAAGCAAGAAAACAAACTACAACAGACTTCTCCACCTTTTGTCATCACCAAAAAAGAGGAGGCATAAACAACATTAAGAAAAACATCACAAAATAGATATACTTCAAAAGGGAGGATCCTGATCACTTGGAGGTGGAGGTGGGTGTAGTTGGAAATATTGAAGGATTGTCTCAAAGCGGTGATCAATCAAAGTGAAGCATTCCCCAAACCACCGCATGTCTTCCTCATGTTGTTGATATTATTCTTGTATGTGTGTGTCAAGATAACTCTGAAGTTGATCGAAGCATTTGACCAAATCATCGTGAGGCTAGGCTGGTGCAGGTTCTCAGGGTGGTGCATGCCGTCTTGGTCAAACAAGAGCCTCTATAGGAGCAGCTTCTCCTTCTTGTTCATCAAAAACATGATCATCTAGATTTGGCCCCTGATGAAACAAAATATAGAAAGAGGCATCCGTATAGAAAATAGGTAGGTTGTTGGGTTCACCAGGATAGGTTAATTGATATTTATTTTGAAGAATGTATCCTATAAGGTGGCCAAGGAATAGATTTTGTTTTCTATAGGTCGTAGGGAGGCAAATTAAGGTCATATTTTGAATATAATCGATAATCAAATCTGCCTCATTGAATTTTGTGTTGGACATGATAAGATATGTAGTGACAGATAAGCTTGGGGTCATGCGGATATGATCGCCCGCTTTGGGTACTATTGAGGTTCTAAGTATGTGTTGAATGATTCTCGCATTTTGATTGAATGATTGAATGAGTGGCTGGTGTTGGTAGAAGGTGAAATTCCTAAGAAATAAGTTTGCAGCACTCCAGTCAAATTCATTGGTAAGAAAAAAAATAACTCTAGGATAGCTAGTGGAGAGTCCAATGTACTGGGTAAGATCTGCTCTAGTGATCTCAACATGTTGTTGGCATATGAAAGAGGTGAGGGTATGGTTTTCTATATTGATTGTGAGGTTGGCTAAAAATTTAAAAAGGAGTTTTGAATTTTATGGGAAGGCTAGAGTCAGAAGGAATTACAAAGTGGTGGATACAAATAGAGGCATTACCTCAAAATTGAGTGTAGCTTGGTTTAACATTTGAGATGGTGTAATTTTGTAGGCCTTATATTTGCGATAGGTTATTCATTATCAGTAGTTAGGAAAAGATCATTGGGTCGGATAAAGGAAGACAAGCTTCCAATAACTAGATGACCGCACTTGCTAGAGCTCGACATTTTGGGAAGGCAGCTTATACTAAGTGAGAGAAGGAGGAATGAGTGGAATAAGCTTCAAATCAGGCCAATTTATAGAATTATTAACATATCGTACAATATGATAGAGGATCATATAGTACAATATGGCATTAATATTGTGTGAAAAAGGTGGTCAACTCGTATAATACAATATATATCGTACAGTATGATACATATCGTATAGTACGACTAAAAGGATTTCAATCGCCCCGAGGGTCATCGGTATAACCTTTAATGAAAAGTTTTGTATAGTACGAACAGGTGTTCGTACAGTACAAATATGCCATTATATCATACCAAACACCTTTAAGTCATCCTCATCCATTTAGCTGAGGTGGATAGTATAGTACGAAGTGAATATATTGTACTGTACGATGTTCAATAATGTCGTACCAAACAATTCAATGAACTACCACCTGATTCATATAGTATGATGTGGATCGAATAGTACAATCAATAGAGGTGAAATTTGAACCTAGGTTGTGATAGTGTCAATTTGATATATCATACATTATGATAGTGGATCGTACAATATGATAAGGAAAATGTAATATGTCAAATTTTGTGTGGTGAGTGTGTGATGATTAGGAACAGCCTTAGAAAGATTTTTTTTTTTTTTTAATTGCGCATTAATGTGTATGACATCTAGTCTTATACTCAAAGTGCTAAAGGTGATGTAGGCTAGTGGTTTCGTGAAGATGTCTGCCAATTAATCTCTTATTACTATGTGATGCAATTTTATATCTCCTTTGGCAACATGATCTCTTATACAATGGTGTCTAATGTCAATATGTATTATTTAAGAGTGTTGAATTGGATTTTTAGAAATGCAAATTGCACTTATGTTGTTCCACACGATTGAGATGGTTCCTACAGGTAATCCAAGATCATGAATTTGTTACTTTAACCATAGTGCTTGTGCAACACAGCTTCCTACTGCTATATATTCTGCCTCGACCGTGGAAAGGGCTAACGAATCTTCCTTCGTACTGGACCAAGAAACTAAAAGATTGTCTTATGAATTAGTAGATATTAGAGGTGATTTTTCTATCTATCCTACATCCTATTGTTGATATTATCTACCTCATTACCTATTTAAGAGATTTTGATGATAACAAATATATGCTTGGATGCTCTAATTTGTGTGCTAAGTATTTCAGCCATAGTCATCCAACACCTATAAAATTAGAATCTAAGTACCCAAAGATTTCAAAGGAAGTGTTGTGCCTAGGCTACCAAATTTCTAAGTTTAGGGTGCCTATTAGATATCTAAGAATTCTCTTGACTGTAGTTAAGTGAAACTCTTTAGGATCAACTTGAAAATGGGCACAGCGGCACACACTAAATATTATGTCCGGTCTACTAGCAATCAGGTAGAGTAGAGATCTAATCATTCCTCTATATTTTTTCTGGTCTACTGATTTTTTATTCTAGTCTTTGTCCAGTTGAATCGTGGAGCTCATTAGAGTGTTCATGGGCTTAGCACTATCCATTTCATTTTTTTTTAGAACATCATTAATGCATTTCATTTGGCTAAGAAATGTTTCACTAT
This sequence comes from Dendrobium catenatum, assembly GCF_001605985.2. Classification (NCBI taxonomy): domain Eukaryota; kingdom Viridiplantae; phylum Streptophyta; class Magnoliopsida; order Asparagales; family Orchidaceae; genus Dendrobium; species Dendrobium catenatum. Next base: position 932,084 of record NW_021319610.1, read on the forward strand.
CCATTTATTTCATACTAAATCCAAGAAAATAATTAAGCTCTCCCATCATGCTCATTTCAAACTCATTACTCATTATTATTGAAAATTCATCACATAAAATTTTATCTAAAGATCAAAATAGAATATCATCCACATAAATCTGAACAATGAGAATTACATCTTTAACCTTTTGTAAAAAGAGTGTAATGTCCACACTCCCCTTTATAAATCCTCTATCCTGTAAGAATGAGTTAAGTCTTTTGTGTCAGGCTCTAGGTGCTTGCTTTAACCCATAAAGTGCCTTTTTTTAATTTGAATGCATGGTTTGGAAATTGTGAACTTTCAAATTCATGGGGTTGCTCAACATAGACATCCTTCTTGATTACCCCATTCAGAAAAACACTCTTTATATCCATTTGATATAGTTTAAAAATTTTAAAGCAAGCAAAAGCTAAAAGTACTTTTATGGCTTCTAGTCTAACTACTGGCGCAAAGGTTTCTTCAAAGTCTATTCCCTTAATTTGGTTGTACCCCTTAGCTACTACTCTGGCTTTATTTCTTATTATGATTCCTGAATCATTCACCTTATTTTTAAAGGCCCATTTTGTTCCAACTACTCTGGCTTAGTCTATGCTTATGGGTTCTATCATAGAGATGAATACTGAATGACTAACCTCCTTCATAAGTCCATGCCTATTTCTTACACCTTCTAAAGGGTTTCCTAAAATCAACTCTTTAGGATTACTAGAAGAATATCTCCATTCTCAAGGAAAATCATCTTGAGGTTCTACCCTTTCTCCTATGGTCATTGTTTCTACTCCTTCAATTGCCTCTATTTCATCTTCTCTAATTTTAGATTCATAGGGCTTATCTGATTCATCAAATACTACATGGGTGGACTCTTCTACTACTAGGGTTCTCTTATTAAAAATTTTATAAGCCTTACTTATATATGAATAACCTAAGAAGACACCATCATTAAACTTGGGATCAAATTTTCCTAAGAGAAGTTTGTCATTAATCAAGATAAAGTACTTGCAACCAAAGATATGTAAGTGTGAAAGATTCGGTGTTCGACCCTTAAGGAGTTCATAAGGAGTTTTATTCAATTTTGACCTAATGTTCACCCTATTTAAGATGTAACACGTTGTGTTAAATGCTTCTGCCCAAAAATATCTTGGAAGGGTGTACTCCGCTAACATTGCTCTAGCAGCTTCTACCAATATTCTATTCTTTCTTTCTGTTATTCCATTTTATTGAGGTATTCTAGGGGATGAGAAATTATGCTCTATTCCTATCTATTGACAAAATGATTCAAATCTTACATTTTGAAACTCTTTACCATGATCATTATGGATTGTTGAGATTTCACATCCTAATTTTTATTGAATCCAAGTGGAGAATACCATAAATTCCTCAAATAACTCATTCATATGTGCTAGGAATCTTATCGAAGTGAATCTAGTGAAGTTGTCTACAATAGCAAATCCATAATTTTTCCCACCTAGGCTAACTGTGCTAACGGGTCCAAATAAGTCCGTGTGAAGGATTTCTAATGGCCTAGAGGTGATCACATCTTTGATTGAATGAAAGGATGATTTGATTTATTTTCCTAGTTGGCAGGCATTGCATAGGTTGTCCTTAGTGATGTCTATCTTAGGTACTCCTCTAACTAGGATTTTCTAAGTGATGTTTCTAAGTATTTTCATACTAGCATGGCATAGTCTCTTATGTCATATCCATGAGTCATCTACTATTATTTTCAAGAAAAATGAATTTGAACTATCAATGCAATCAAGATCTAATATGTAAACATTGTTCATTCATTTTCCTTCTAAAACAAGTTTGTAATTTAAACTAATCAGGCATTTGTCAGAAAGAAATTTTATGTCAAAACCTTTATCACACAATTAACTAATGTTGAGTAAGTTATGCTTCAAACCATCAACTAATAAATTCTTTTCAATTTAAAAAATTTCAGCATTTCCAATAATACCTAAGCCTACCACTTTCCTGGTAGTGTTGTATCCCAATGTTACTTTTCCTCCGGTCTTGGTCTCTAGTAAAATGAACTTCTTCATATCTCCAGTCATATGTCGTGAGCAGCTACTTTCCAGGTACCACATGTTCTCACTAGGTCTTTTGTGAGAGCATCCTATAATTTCATTCAAGGGTTAGATTTGGGAACCAAGTGAGTTTAGGTTTCGCCTTATGCTTGCATGAATGAGATGTATGCATGCTATGCTATGATGGATGCAATTTAGGTCTCCATACTCGATTTATCCTATGGTGAATCGTGCATGTATAGGCTATGTGACCTAGCATGCCACAAGAGAAGCACCTAACACCCGGAAATTGGTTTACTAACCTATGTGAGTGGTGTTGCCTCTTCCTAAAGTTTTGTGATGCATGCAGTACTGGGGGTTTGCTAGATTGGCCTAATGTGAGTGAAGCCTTTTCTTTTTCTAATTCTTTGATTTTTTTTCTTTAAATGTGTTATTTTGATATGTCAATCCATGAACTTCCCATTTTAACAAATGTTCATTATGATCTACCTCCAATGCAAGTTTATATAGTCCGTCAAAAGCCTCTTCTAGTTCAACATGTGTTATTTTCAAGGATTCATGCGCTTCTATTAATTCAATATGCTTCTTATTTAATGCATCATACTCATAAAGCAAGGACATGTGATCTCTATCTAAATCAGAATGTTCTTTAACTAAGTTATCATGCTCAATTTGTAAAGTACCAAAATCAATATTAAGACTAGCATGCATCTTTTTCAATTTCCTATACGAGTCATGGTTTTTTTTAGAAATAAGCAGTAGATCTTCATATGAAAGTTGACATACATCGTCTTGATCTGATTGATCAAGATTATCATTAGCCATTAGACACAAATTTGTTACCTCCTCCTCTGCTTCTTCTTATGATGATTCTAAGGTAGAGTCGGCCCAAAATGCCTTTTGTGTCTTCATCTTCCCTTTCTTTTACTTAGCCTTTTCCTCGCCTTTTTCCTTAGCTGGTTGACTCTTTAAGTTGGGGCAGTCAGCTCTGAGATAACCCAGTTTCCTACACTCAAAATAAATTGTATCAGATGAAACTTTAGTAGTTCTCAAGCTTTTACCATTATTCCAGTTATTCTGATGCCACCTTTGTTTTCTTTTTAAAAAGTTCTTGAGCTCTCGGGTCACCAAGGCTATGTCATCTTCTTCCTCCACTGCAGAGCTTTCACTTTCTGAGTTGTTTACTTTCATTGCCACCATTCGCTCCTTCTTTTTACCTGCATCACTTTGGCTTTGATTCACCCCTTGCTCGTATGCAATGAGTGACCCAAGAAAATTATCAATAGAATAAATGTTTAAGTCCTTAGACTCAATGATGGCAATAATTTTAGCATTATAAGAACTAGGTAAGCATCTAAGAATCTTGTTAACTTTTTCAGAATTTGAAATTTCTCAACCTAATGCATGCAAGGATGTTACAATTTGGGTGAACCTAGTGTACATGTTAGATATTATTTTGCTTGGTTTCATACAGAAGAGTTCATAATCATACAATAGAATGTTAAGCATACACTATTTAACTTTACAAGTTCCTTCGTAAGTGATGCACAGTCTATCCCAAATCTCCTTACCAGTAGCACAGGTAGATACTCTCATGAAGTCCTTAGATTTTAAAGCATAAAAGAAATAGTTTAAGCACTTCGAATTCAATTGAGCTAAATCCTTATCCACATTGCTACATTCATTAAAAGGATCTTAAGTTTTCACTCCATTCATAAGTTTAAATGGTGCAGCGTAACCAACATTAACTAACATTCACATGCGGTAATCAATAGACTGTAAAAACGTAGACATTCTAATTTTCTAGAAATCAAATGGGATATTATAAAAAAAAGGTGGGCGGGTTATTGAGTAACCCTCTGTAGTATTACAATTACCAAAATGAGACATGATCAATTTTCAAGGTTTTCTAAAATGCTATTTTTGAAACCCCACTCTGATACCAATTGAAATTACTAGATGCGCCAAGAGGCGGTGAATTGTGAAAATTATTACAATAAGAAATCCCAAACAGGAGTTCTAATAATTTTTTTTTTTTTTGTGTTTTTAAATTTTAAACATAAAAATTTAATGCGTAAGAAAGCACTTGAACTCAATTTGAAACAACGAACTTTACCACAATTTTTACCAAGCAAATATAATGAAGATAAAATGCAAAAGAAAATAAAAACGGTAAAGGAAAAATCACACCAAAGATTTTATAGTGTTTCGTTCACTTGATCTACGTCCACTCCCCAAAGTCCTCCACTTTAGAAATTTCACTACTAAACAATAGTTCTCCTTTTGCCCCCTTGGCAAGGCGGAGAAGCCCTTACAAGACTCACTTTCACCAACCTGACATGGCAGAGTGTCAAGCGCTTTGTCACCCTCCTAGCGACGGTAGCATGCCTTCTCATTTTTCTCCCTCCTGGAGAAAGCAGAGTACCATAGAGGACATAGATGTAGAAGAGTCTCTATTGCAACCCATGACCCCGAGTTTGAGATTTTGATGATGCCAAATAATGAGTGTTTTGGAACACCTTTTCATTGAATATAATTTTATTTTGCTATTGTCCTTGAGTACTAACATTTCAGGAAGATCACAAGTGACTCAGGACGAAAGGAAGACTCAAGAATGGGTAGATTAGGAGTATGAGTCAGACATTGTATTTTTCTATTTATTTTATTTTTATTTTATTGAGTCTGGCCACAAAATGCATAAGAGTAAGAGCAACCATGCACACACACAGGGGGAGAGTTTATTTTTAAATGCAAAATGTAATAGAATTTCTTCTCTGGAGATTGTACTATACGATTTTTATTCGTACCGTACGATCCAAGCTATGTGGACGATTCTGTGAATAGATCATATTGTACGAATATCTTCGTACTGTACAATATGTTCAGATCCAAAACCCAAGCCGTAGTTTAGTTTAAGTAAGTGATTTTATGCCGTTCGTACTGTACGAACATTTTCGTACTGTATGATCTATTTTAAATACTTACTTAAATTAACCCGTGATTAGTGCATGAAATCCAGGCCTAATTAAATTTTGAACATCATACTATATGAACCTGATCGTACCATACGATGAACAGAGACGAAGTATGATCGTCCCGGATATCGTCCTAGACGATCTCTTGGTTTTTGTCACATCGTACTATACGATAGTAATTGTACCATACGATGAACAGAGAAGACATCTGTTCATCCAGACCATCATCCTGTACGAATAGTATTTTGTGGATCGTACCGTAGGATATTATATCGTACAGTACAAATTATTTTTGAACTGTTTGTACACCTTCGTACCAGGACGACGTCTATTTATAAAGATTGTATTGTACGATGTTGAATCGTACTGTACAAATAGTAATGGCTACTTTTGAAATCAGAGGGTTTTTGGAGCCGTTTTTAGATGTTAATCTAGTCCTTTTTCAATAAGAATCATAGAGGGGGTGAACGTGGTTAGAGAGGGATTCCAAGGGAGAGAGCTCTAGAGAAGTTCTTTAGGGTTGAGAGAGGAAGGAGAAGGTGAGCGTTGTGAGGGAGAAGAGGTGTGAGGGAGATCACACGGTTTCTCCGAACTTGCTGCATCTTGCTCCTCCTATGGCCCTAGAAGAATTTGAGGGAGGATCTCCAAGGGAAAGGCTCGTCTACATCCGTGACCTCGAGGTTCTCTGCCTTCTCCAGGAGGGAGAAAAACGATAAGGTTCTCTATCGTCGCCAGGAGTGCGAAAATAGAGTTTGGTACTCCACCACACCGGGTTGGTGAAAGGGAGGTTTGTAAAGGCTTCTCCGCCTTGCCGAGGGGGCAAAAGGAGAACTATTTTTTGGTAGTGAAAATCCCAGAGTGGAGGACTCCGGGGAGTGGACGTAGGTCATTTTTTGACCGAACCACTTTAAAAATCCTTGGTGTGTTTTTTCCTTATCGTCCTTTATTTTTACTTGCACTTAATTTTTCATAATTATTGCGTGGTGAAATTTATGGAAGGAAATTTGTTTAAGTTTTGTTGTAAAATTTCAAAAATAACAAAAAAATTAGAACTCCTATTTAGAATTACTTTTTATTGAGAAAAAAGATTTTCACAATTCACCCCCCCCCCTCTTGTCATTTAGTAATTTCAATTGGTATCAGAGCTTGTTTTTCAAAAATAGTGTTTTAGAAAACCTTGAAAAAAATGATCATGTCAAATTTTGGTTATCGTAACACTGCGGAGGGTTATTCAATAACTCATCCACCACTTTTTGATAACATTCCGTTTGATTTCTGGAAATTAGAATGTCTACATTTTTGCAATCTATAGATTACCGCATGTTGATGTTAGTAAATGATGGGTATGTTGCACCGTTTAAAACTGTTAATGGTTTGAAAACTCCTGTAACTTTTAATGAATGGAGCAATGAGGATAAGGAGTTAGCCCAACTGAATGCTAAGTGCTTAAACTGCTTTTTTTGTGCATTGAAATCTGAGGACTATATGAGAGTATATACCTGTGTTTCTGATAAGGAGATTTGGGATAGACTGTGCATTACATACGAAGGAACAAACAAAGTAAAACAGTCTAGGCTTAACATTCTATTGCATGATTATGAATTATTTCGTATGAAACCTAGCGAAATAATTTCTGACATGTACACTAGGTTCACCCAAATCGTGACATCCTTGCATGCATTAGGTAGAGAAATTTCAAATTCTGAGAAAGTGAATAAAATTCTTAAATGCCTACCTAGTTCCTATGATGCTAAGATAACTGCTATCACTGAGTCCAAAGACCTTAATGTTTAATGTATTGATAACCTCCTTGGGTCACTCATTGCATACGAGCAAGGAGTGAGCCATAGGCAAAGTGATGCAGGTGAAAAGAAAAAAGAGCGGACGGTGGCATTAAAAGCTAGCAACTCAGAAAGTGAAAGCTCTGCAGGGGAGGAAGAGGATGAGATAGCACTGATGACCCGACAGTTCAAAAATTTCCTGAAGAGAAAATAGAAGCGTCATCAGAACAGCTGGAATAATGGTAAGAGCTTAAGGTCTAATAAGGTTTCATCTGATACAATTTGTTTTGAGTGCAGGAAGCCATGTCACCTTCGAGCCGATTGCCCTAATCTGAAGAGTCAACCAGCTAAGGAGAAAGGAGATGACAAAGCCAAATACAAGAAA